>NC_056731.1:1842837344-1843059844 GCF_019279795.1 Protopterus annectens
CCCCTTCTGGTGGAAGTTTTACTGAAATTGTGGTGGTGTCTAAGTCTGCTCCTATAAACACAGTATGTTGTGATGGCGATAAGGCAGACTTTTCTAAATTTATGGTAATCCCCAGCTGACAGCAAAGATTCACGGTCATGTCCCTCACTTGTATGAGTTGTTGCCTGGTGGTGGTGGTTAGAGGCCAGTCATCTAGATATGGAAACACTTGGAATCCTAAGCGTCTCAGGTGAGCAATGACTACTCCCATACATTTGGTGAACACTCTGGGGGCTGTAGTGAGACCAAAGGGCACAGCTCAAAATTGGTAGTGACTGGCTACCAGCTGAAAGTGCAGGTGATCTCTGGATGGTCTGGCCATTTTTATATGGTAGTACGCATCCCGGAGATCGATTGAGCACATCCAATTGTCTTTCCCTAGAAAAGGGAGTATCAACTGCAGCATGACCATCCAGAACTTTGTCTTTTTTACAGATCATTCTGCTGAGATCCAGAATAGGTCTCCAGTCCCTTGTTTTCTTTGGAACTAAAAAGAACCTTGAGTAAGTTCCGGATCCTATCTGGTCTGCAGGGACTGGTTGGATGACACTTTTTTCTAGCAACCTTTGGACTTCTATGATTGCTTGTTCCCTGTGACTGGGTGGGACATCCAGGATTCTGTTTATGGGGGGAAGGGGGGTGGTAAGAAAGGGAATAGAGTAACCTCTGGAAATGATGCTTTGTATCCAGCTGTCTTTTGAAATTCTTAGCCAGGTGTCTGGGTACAAAGATAAGCATCCCCCAACTGCCTCCAGAGGTGGACAGATGCTCCTCCTCTCAGGAGCACTGATAGGGCTTCCCAAAGACCTGATCTCTGTCAGCCTGGTTCTGCGGACCCCCTCTGCCATGTGGACGGCGTCCTCCATTATTGCCCCCTCCTCTGCCTCTGGAAGGGGGTTTGCCAAGAGTGTCCTGAAAGGCTCCTTGAGTTTTATGGAACCACATCTTTCCTCTTTTCTGACCTTTGTTGTAAGGTCTGGTAGGTGTGGAAAAACGGACTTCGACAGCAGTCAGAGTCTTTCCATCTTGTTCACTCCTGATAAGCATTTCTTTCACTTTGGGTCCAAAAAGGGATGAGCCATCAAAAGGGGTGTTGACAAAGGATGACTTAAAGGGCTCTGCAAATGGACATAAGTGCATCCAGGAATGTCTCCTAAGGGCAATTCCTGAAGCCGCTGCTCTACTCGCTCCATCAGATGCATAAGAAACCAGATGCATCGACAACTTTACTATGGAGGTAAGGGTAGAGAGCTGGGAGGATACTTTGTCTGAGACCCCTGTAGCTACTGAACCCTTACGAGTATCTCCTAGCTCTTTAATGAGATCTCTTTGTAGCCTAGTGAAGTGCGTAAGATAATTCAGTTGACCTAATGGCAAAAGTCGCTGAAGTAAGCATGCGCTTCCCATATCTGTCCATGACCCTAGAATCTTTATTCGGGGGATGGACCGACATCAAAGTTTGGGATATCTCCTTCTTGGTGGCCGCCGTCACCACCATGGCATCAACAGGGACTCCTTTAGTACAAATGCCTTGTCCTGTGGTGAAGTAATAAATCTGTTGGGCCTGCTAGGGATAGGTTCCACTGTATCTGGAGACTCCCACGCCTGTCAGCAAACTAGGTCCATGAGTTCATCAAAAGGCGGAGTCACCCAAGTGGCAGAGGGCTAAGACCCGAAATCCTTCAAGTAGACTGATTCATCATCAGTAGGGTTGATGGGCTGCCAGTCACCCCTCCATTTATATCCGCGAAAGAGATATCTTCAGAAGGTGACCGTGGGGACCATTCTGACTCCTCCAAATCAGTGTCTGAAGTGACAGATTCCTGAGGGGAGTTCAGATGCTTCCTCTTGCATAACCTCTTCCTAGGTACCTCCTCAGTGGGAACTTCTGGTAAGGTCTTGGAAGAGCAGGGCTCACCCAATGGAGCTTCCTGAGGCTCTGGGTCTTTATGCTTCTGTGGAATCTGTGATGCAGAAGAAGACACCGGTGCTTTAGGGGAGGAAGTTGCCGGACCTGATGAAGTGGCTGTCCGCAGGTACAATACTCTCCTCATGGCATCAAAGGCACCATGGCCCGATGTGAAGAAGCCCCTGGATCCGAAGAAACAGTGGATTCCCACGGCACCAAAACAGTGGGCTCCATACCAGAGGTAGGTGCTGAACTCACCCACGCCGAAGCCCGGAGAGGTAAAGTCAAACCCAAAATATTGGTTTGACTATCCTCCCCGGACTCAGCCAGCGAGTGTCGGCTCCTAGACTCTTCGGTCGGTACCGAAGTAGTCCGAGATATCGGATCTGAAAGTCCTGGAGCAGGCGTCAGTACCGATGGCTCCACTATCATCAGCTATGAGCACTCCAGCTCTGAAACCTCAAGTCAGATCGGAGGATGAACAGAAGTAGCAGGGGGGGTTTTAGACAGTTCCGAGGCTCGAGGGGTCAGAGCCGACAAAAGTTTGACTAACGCCGGTGTCTGAAGTAGCTTCTGCACCACATGATCCATGTCCATGTCAAACAAGCTTCTTGAGGACCGAAAATATGGGGCCGATGAAGCTATGGATTGTAGTATTGGTGATTTCAATATTGGAGTTACCAGTTCCAGTACTGGTGACCGACTCCTTACAATGACAACTGTTGGCTCCAACGTCAGTGGTGCCAAAGCTGTTTGTCAGACTTAGATGTACTAAGAGATTTTGCTGGCTCTGAAGACCCAGTAGTAGAAGACTTTCTTGAGGATTTGGAATGAATGGACTGACCTTCATCCAATTTTTCTTGAAAAGAGGACTTTATTAAACCTCTAACCAGTAGTTTGTTCCTTTTCTCATGCAAAACACGTGAACTAAAGGAGTGGCAGATGGAACAAGTCTCCTGAAGGGGCAACGCACACAGTCAATACACACACTCTGTTTGCCCATCTGTAATGGACAATTTTTGTCTACATTTAGGACATTTCTTAAATCCTAACTTGGATTGTTTAGCCTCTTTCTTATTGTCCTGAGACATTTTAATTCAACACACTCTTTTATATAACAACACACTGAAAGCTGTCAAGGCAACAACAACAAGACTAAGCCAAAGGAAAATTAGCCTCCTAAATTAACTAGGCTAATGCACCAATAAACGTCTATATCTAACTATATATGAACTAACTTCTAAGAAAAAGATATATATTTTCACACTTGGATAAATCCATAACAAACTACACGCTAAGTCAAACAAGCTATCTAAAGAAATAATTATTTCTATATATTTTGAAACTATCACACACTTTAGTAAGAAATATATATATATATATATATATATATATATATATATATATATATATATATATATAAAAACAAGCTAAGGGAATGGGGGGGGGGGGGTTACAAGACCTAAATGGAAAACATCCACAAGGAAACAGAGACGAAGGATAGTTAAGGAAGATATAGGTACTAGCGATAATGCGAATTACAACAATTTAACAAAAACCCTAAATGTAATAATATATATAAGATAAATACTTGAAACAATTAAAATTCACTGGCCCGAGCTGGTGAATCGCTCCCAATCTGTTGCAGTGGCAAACGAGATCTGAGGGAAGCACCACTGCATCATGGGATAGAGAGTAGGCCTCGAACTTTTGCATTAGGCTGGGTCGGAGCCAAGGATCGGCTCCAAACCCATCAGTAAGAATGAAAGGCGAGATAGAACAACTTGACATATAGATATTCAGATTATTTTACAGCAGTGGTACACAACCTTTTTGTGGGGAGGGCCACTACACGAATTCTTAATGCATCTGTGGGCCACCTCAAAACACAGTAAGTCATTACGAGTTAAAAGTAGGTACAGGTGACTGGCATTTTTACTTAAGACAGCAATCAGGAAATTGCCTGTTTTCTAATCAACTTTTGCATTTAACTTTATTCTGGATTGCAGCCATGACTTATTACAAACTCTTGCAGACAGTTACTACTGTTTACAGACTACAAGTTATAAACAGCAAAGAATAGTTACTTCAGCAGCTAAAATTAGAGAAGTGTGCAACTGCAATCAATTAGGTAAGTAAGCACGTGCTGGAAAGTTTGCTTGACTGGAGTAAGCCATAGCATTTTTTTCACTTTTTTAAAAAAGTTTTGTTTACTTTCTGGGGGCCAGATGATGTTGTGCCGAAGGCCGGATTTGGCCAGGGGCCAGTCACTGGGAACCACTGTTTTACAGTCTAGTAGCCCGCCACAGCCTGGCAATGAGTAAACATACACAGAGCTGAATCAAAATACAGTGCATTCAGTTACAGCATATTAGTGAAAGTGTTCTGCAGAGGCTGGCCATGATGACATTAGTTCCAAGAATAACTGATACAAGGGTTCTGCAGAGGCTGGCCATGATGACATTAGTTCCAAGAATAACTGATACAAGAGGTCTGCAGAGGCTGGCCATAATGACATTAGTTTCAAGAATAACTGATACAAAAGTTCAGCAGAGGCTGGCCATGATGATATTAACTCCAGTAATGGAAGATGGCTTACACTTTTGAGAAACAAGTGTAAAATTAAAACATCTTGCAGTATTTTTGAACCTGGTCAAGCATGTTGAAACTGCATACCAATACACTTCAATCCTATTGCTTAATTCATTAAAGAAATGAAAATAGATTCATTAAAACATTTTGACCGTCTTAATAACAGCAGCATCACACAGTTACTATACTAAATTAACCAAGCTTCTACTTTGATCCATCTACCGCAACAGCTCAGCAGAATGGGAGTTAGTATAAGGGTTAAAGTGTTTACCTCACAAACACAAGGTACAGGATTTGACTCTCACCTTTGAAAAGGAAACTGATTAAGTTTAAAATGGTTCACAAAGGCGGCTAGCCTAGTACTTAAGTATGTACATATATGTAGAAGCAGTATGCTGTATTTGCGACACCTGTAGCTTTAAGGCCATTTGCTTTAGTTACCTAATAGATTTGTGGAATATACAAAGTGATTTGCGTTATGTTAGTTGGCTGTAGTTAGTTAATAATGTTGTCCTTTGTCTTTCGGCTTTTCCCGGTTAGGGGTCACCACAGCGGAACTCTGGTCCGCTAATGATTGGCAGTAGATTTTCACGAATACCAAGGTGCCAGCTCGATGTCCAAACTTCAACGAAGGCACACCCATTTACGCATGTATTTCGAACGCCACCCAACCGCAGGGAGGACATGCAGACTCCACACAGAAGGCACTCCCCACATTCCAGCCGAGAATCGAACAGGAGAACCTCTTGCTGTGAGGCAACGCTACCGCTGCACCACCGCGGCTGCTGTAGTTAGTTAATAATAGAACATCTAAATCATGTTCTATCTACAACCCACACTTTACAAAGTCTTAACATATACATGTGTGTGTGTGTGTGTGTGTGTATATATATATATATATATATATATATATATATATTTTTTTTTTTTTTTTCCCCTTCACAACTGCCTAGTTATTGCAGTAGGCATATAGTGGGTTTCCCTGACTCTGCACATGCTCTGGTTCTGTCATGCTCCAGACATCACTCAGACACAACTGCTGTTCAACTGTAGATGGAGCATATTGCTCTTTAAACTTTTATACCCTTACTGTGGTCAGCCAGCAGTGGCATGTATAAAACTGTATTTTTCAAAGTGTGTCAAGGCTGGGTACTTCTTAGAATCCCTTGAGAAAAGCTTTCCATCGATGAGGTTTATATATTATCTCATAGCAATTGTGGCGCCATACTATAGCCTCTATGTAATGTTTCAATACTGTCAAAAAGTACTGCAAGTGAATTGATTCTGAGTTTCAAACATTGCATAGGTCTTGTGCTGGATTTGACCCCCTGCAACATAACTGATTCCAGCCCTTTGCTCATCAATCAGCCAAGCCTGACAGAAGCACAGACAGGAGTTGCCACCTTCTGCTGAATCATTTTTAAATGCCATTTAAAAGACCAGTGCCACTGGGGACAGAATGTCTTTGTGTATGTACATTTTCCCTTAGTATGGGACACAAATGTCAGTTACACGGTTTTAATTAACAAGGTGACGATGAATGCTGTGTCACAATTCTTTACAAATAATGTTCTACATCAGAGAAGAATGCTCATTTCTGCTTATAGTGAAGATGTTTGGTTTAGTGCTCTGATGTTACCGTTGATGGAGTTAAAAGAAATCAATTAGCAAAAACATTCTTTTTTCATATATATCATTTTACAAAGCTGCTACACTCTGGCAGTATGCTAGTGTTCAACTTTAGGATTGCTCTGGGACACAGCTGTAAGAGACAAGAGCAGAGACGCTGAAGACCCAGGATCAAATTACATTAAATACTAAGATGCTGTCATATATGGCTGAGCAAGTATCTTCAGCCTTTCACTGTTTCAGTCCAGACTGTGAACTAGCTGAATTTGGATGTCTCTCAGTATGTCAAAATGTGGCTATTCTGGGCGTGTGTGTGTGTATATATATATATATATATATATATATATATATATATATATATATATATATATATATATATATCTGTTTTTTTTTGGGGGGGGGGGTTGTACTGCCTTAGATTTAAACATAAAAATAACTGAACTGTTTAAAAGGCTGGGGGTGAAGTTGGGGATGCAAGTCTATATAATAAATGTAAACAATTGTATAATCAGCACTTACTACCTACCTTTAGTGTATTGAAAATCTAACAAATGGGTTGTTTGCATATTTATCTGAGAAAATAATAACAGAATCTCCAAAACGTATAACGTATAATGAGAAAACAATACAAACTCTGCAAGTTATAAACCATAGCCAATTTTGTTACAGCCACTGAAATTTAAAAGTAAAACAAAACAAGCAAATGGCTAAAACAATCCTAATGTCACTTAAAATACCCACTGAAAAGAAGTGTGGAAACATTTAAACCAGAGTGCAAAGGTCCTCCCTTCCCTTCCTTATGATACCAGGTTCTTCAGTTGGCTGCAACAAGTAGCAATCTACTTAACCAGGCTCTAAAGGGGAAGGAGTATCACTGAATTCAGGTTATGACCTTTGACCTCATGATGAGAAATTGTTGCCATTTAGGATGTGATAGGAGGTCTGTCCTATTCATGAAATGCATGTTTCTCCATGCTGCAAGAGGCAATCACACCAGTATATCATTAACTCACAGAGAAGGGGCTGTAAAAGGAGTTGATGGGGGACCTTAGCCCACACCCTGCTGGGGTCTGCTTGAAGCATAATATCCCAGCGACCATGAGATTAAGCTAAAGAGAAAACGCTTTTCACGATTCACACGCCCTTTAGATTGTTTTATTAAACCGTTTGAATAGGGATTTCCCTTTCGTCCGACAACAGGGCCTGAGCAATGCATAGTTGTGGGTTGCTATGACTTACTTGCTCCTTGCTAATCACAGGCGAGGGTGAATTTCATATAAAATATCTGGGGCCATTGTTAACCTAATGCAGCATGACAGTGCTTGCACAAAGGGAGATTCTCATGCCCAGCAGGTAATAAGGACGATTTGCCATACCAACCAGGCAGTGTCAAGAGGGCTGTCACAAGAGATCAGGCCACTCAGACAGTGTCTTGCATTCCATTCTCAGGTGGACCACGGCAGTCCCTTTGTTACAGATATTTCTCCTGAGCACAAGGATAAGTTTGTCTTTCTCTCTTCTGTAATAGATCTCTCTTTGTTTAGTGGCATAATTATTAACCTCTTTGCCTTGGAGGATAATTACCCATCCTTTTCTTCCTCCTCCCTCAATTAAGTTTTTACTATTTGAACTACTTTTGTTTTGCTGAAGAGGGAGGGGATGTGGGCTGGATCTTGTAACTAGGTACACAGCTGGCATAATTCCATGGCAGAAGCAGCAAATAAAACAAATGATGACAAACTGGCAGGTCAGGTTCCCCTTGTCCCTCCATAGGAAAAACACTTACAGAGTTATAGTCTTAGAGAGTTTTGAATGGGTCTGAATACTGGGCTTTAGTGACAGCTTCAAGTAAAGTTCTTGTTTTCATAAATGACATTTGTTAGCCTTATAATCTTTAATTACAGTGAGTGGTAGCACTGCGCACTAAGCTTTTTAATAGTCAGCATCCTGTGCCATTCTGCTTAGGGAACTAAAATCTAGATGTCACTGCTGAACTGACTGTCAGAAGTGTATACTCTTCATGTGCAGCCGAAGTGTCATATGGCAAGGGATTAAAAGATCATAATGTATAATGTCAAGAAAAGGATGGTAGTTGTGGTGTTGCAGGACAGGAATGATATTACCACTCAGAAAAAATAATTCTGTAAGAACAGGGAACATTATAATACAGAGACTGAATGGTTAAAAAGTGAGACTTATTTTTTGCAAGAGAAGTGATGTGTTTATGACACAGCCTTCTTCAGCAGTTTGCAGAGACTATAGTGGGAACATGTAAGAATACCTGATGCAACAAGGGATTACTCATGAGAAGGAAAAAGGGCTTGTCAGGCTGAAAGTGTAATTTACCAGTCATGCTGTGTAGTGAAACTAATTAGATGGGCAAGCTGTATTACTCTTCACTTTGCTGCTTTTGCTTAGTCTAAACGTGCTGAGTCGGATGACGAGACAGCACCTGGTATAAGTTACTGGTGGTGATATGTTTGTAAGTATCCCCACCTCTGTACCACACGGATGATTACATTGGGATGTAAATGGAAACAGTTCATGCAGTAAATGAACACATGCCTAGACCCATTGTGTGCCTTTTTCCTCATAACTGGCACAATTAAAAATAACACCTAAGAATATATTTTCAATTTCAGTCCAAGCGCATGCGCTGTTCCTGTGAGTGATACTACTGCTGCATTTGGCCTTGGTGGTTCTATGCTCCTTAAGTAGATTTGGTGAAATCATCCCAGCTTAGATATTTGTCAACAGCAGCTCTGCACAAGGAAACTAAGTAAGCCCACTAAGCACAAGTGCATCTTTTCAGGGGCAACTCAGGAACGCTATCTGTTAAGTGACTTGTCAAAGGTGACATAGTGAGAGGAAACTGTAGGAAGCAAAGTTAGAATTACAGAAGGTACTTCATTAGCAGCTCAAGACCTTAACTTTCCATGCTAAATTGCCTTTGGTAGTAAAGGGGAAGTAAAGTGGTAGACAGTGGAGGTAATGTACAGAGTTCAGAAAGTCCACCCATCAAATGGCACAAGGGCAGGTTCTTCCCTTGCCCTGTCTGTGAACTGATTTTAAATATTGGCCTGGGGACTAAAGGGTCTGGTCTTGATGGGGGGAGAGAAACGAGTGGTGAATCACCTACTTTCATTTTTTAGATAGGAAAAGGTACCCTGCACTGCAGCAGAACTTCCTAGGAGACTGAATTAATTTACCCTCAGATCTTTCAGTAATGGAGACTGGCACAAGAGGTTGTAAATGAGGGATTGCATATACCTAGATGTCCTTCAAGGATGCATCTGCAGTCATAACAAATGGGTTGTCCTGTCGTCAGGCAGCCCTTCGGTCGGCCGGATTCCAAAGTCTGGGTCCGGCTTCGGCTGATGTCGCACTTCACCCGACGTCATCTCTGCTGGTCTTCGGGTATAAAGGCATCAGCCGACGCCACTTTCCTCAGTCTTTCTTGCCGTGTGGCACCCGAAGCAGAAGCTGTTCGCAAGTGCCGGTCGGTCAGATCCAGAGATTACTACTACCGAATACTACTTCGAAGACTTCTAAAAAGCTAAGTACCCCGTTGGGGACTCTTTCTTGCCTCAGCCGATGTCAGAAAAAGTCAATAACTGTTTAACTTGTGGGAAACAAATACCTCATAAAGATTTCCACTCTTACTGCCTGCCTTGCTTAGGCCCAGACCACGACGTAGCAGCCTGTTCGGCCTGTGCTTCCTTCAACCGACGAACGCTTAGGCGTCGGTCGGAGTTTGCTGAACAGTTTTTCGGCTCAGATTTTGCGTACATTATGCCGTCGGATCCTCCGACTACCCAAATTGTTAAAAAACGCAAAGAAAAAGACTGACACTCGCGGTCCGCGGTTTTGGCCGAAACCACGGTTAAGCAAGCCGCGAGTGTCTCAGTTTCGGCCGAAACCGAGAAAACCGGTCAATTTTCAGCCGAATCCATGACTACTACTGAGGCTCCTGCTACCTTAGTTGAATCGGCCTCAGAAATTTTGCCTACAATTGTGGTTCCTAGTGATTTATCAGACACCATCCCTTTGGATGTCTCTACCCCAGCACGTGGTGCTGCTAGGCCTCCTGCAGCCATGTCTATTAAGGCCTTTGCCAGGGCTAAAGCAGCCAAATCTGTTAAATCAGTGCCTGTTAAGCCCCCCTCACACAGGCCCACTTCTAGTTCACAAATGCTTACTCTGGCAGAGGATCTAATATCCTTAATTAGGGGATCCCAATCTCACCCAGACAGGGCCTCTCAGCCCCCAGAAAAGAGACCTAGAGCAGAGCCCCCCGAGCCAGTGTCCTCTGATGATTCTGCGGATGACTCAGACATTACAGACCAGCCAGAGGCTCCTTTTTCTACTTATGAAGATTCCGATGCTGAAGAATCCATTCCAGCTGCCTCTCCACCAGAGAAATTTTCCTTTGGGGAAACCTTACATGCCATGAGAGAACAATTCCAATGGCAGGGACAAGATTTCTCAGATTCAAGAAAAAGACTTAGGACATTTCTGCACTTACCACAACATAGGCCCTTAGCTATACCTCCTGTACTGCCTGTTGTGGATGATGCATTTAATGATGTTTGCACTGCTCCTGATTCTTTACCTCCAGCCCCTGCCAAACCAGATAGATTTTACAGGGTGCCAGACACTCATCACCACCTATACAAGGCCCCACTTGCAGATCCTGAAACTATATCCCAGGGGCCTAAGGCAGTAGCCTCGACCTCAGCAAAAAACCCTATTCCTTCTGAAAGGGAATCCAGGTCCTTAGAGAGATGGGGAAAAAGTTTACACCTCTGCTACTCTCTCAGCTAGAGCTTTAAACTGTCAGTTTCATATGATCCAATACCAAGAGTTTATGCTTGATCAGTTAACTAAAAGCTGTCCTCTGATGACTCCTTAGATAAGAAATATGTATTAGAAATGGTGAATAACATCCAACAGGTTAGTAACCATTCTTTAAAATGTGGCTATGATGCACTGGAGGCTTCATTTAGATCAGCCATGACTGGCACAGTGATAAGAAGGCATGCATGGTTGAAAGAACAGGTGTTACCGGATCATGTTAAAGCAAAGCTGTTAGATGCTCCTATGGATAAGGCCAGTCTATTTGGTACACCTGCTCAGCAAGTAATGAAGAAAATGGAAGAGAAGGCAAAATCTGTACAAACAGTTAAAGATTTCTTACAGGTTCAGCCCCCAAGGTTTAGCAGGAACTGGCCTGCCAAAAATTGGTCCTTTCCAGACTCCTCAAAATCCCAAAGAGGCAGGAATAGACGCTCTAGAGGCAGAAATCAATCCAGAGGAGGTGCCTACAGAGGACGACAGTGGCAAGGCAATAACCGAGGCACAGACACAACCACTGCCACTGCAACAAGACAATCACAGTGACTTGGCTCTGACAACGCCTACCAGGGAGCAAATAGCAGCACCTTTAGGCGGAAAGTTAGCCTTATTTTCGAAAAATTGGCACTATATCACAAAAGACAAGTGGATTTTACAAACCATAGACCAAGGCTACAGGTTCCACTTCCACACCTTACCAGTAAAAAGAGGAATGCCAAACCTACCTCCAAATCAAAAAACAGAAGCTCTAAAGCAGATAGCGGAATTAGCAAAGATGAGAGCTGTGGAAAGAGTACCAATAACAGAACAGGGCAAAGGATTCTACTCCAGACTCTTTCTAGTACCAAGAAAAGAGAAAAGTTGGAGACCTATTCTCGACCTGTCCGTCTTAAACACATACATCATTGTCCCAAAATTCAAAATGCTGACCCTACAGCAACTTCTTCCCATGCTGGGCAAGGAGTGTTGGCTGGTAACTCTAGATCTCAAGGAGGCATACCTGCACGTCCCCATACGACCAAATTGCAGAAGATACCTCAGATTTCTTGCAGGATCAGAGCATTATCAATTCTCAGCATTGCCCTTTGGCTTATCTACTGCGCCCAGAGTATTCACAAAATGCCTGGCATCAGTAATCGCTCACTGCAGGTTACAGGGAATCCAAATTTATCCATACCTGGACGACTGCCTGTTACAAGCGGACAACAAAAGCAAGCTGACAACAGATTTACAAAGGGTCATTTGCTTACTACAAGCCCTGGGATACACAGTCAATTTACAAAAGTCAAGGCTGATACCATCCCAAACAAGAACATTCTTGGGTGCGGAATTGGACACAGTAAAACAAATTGCATTCCTAACTGCAGAAAAACAAAAAGAACTCCCTCTTTACTTCTTGGCATTAACAAAGCAGAACAAACTAACAGCAAGAAAAGTACTGCAGGCCTTGGGCTTCATGGCATCATGCATAATCTTGGTCCCACATGCCAGACTGCATATGAGAAAGCTACAGTGGTACCTAAAGAATTTATGGTCTCAACACAGGCACAGCTTAGAAACCGAAATCCCACTAATCCCATGCCTAAAACAGGAGTTCCTATGGTGGGCTCAAGCATGCCAGTCAAATCCAGGCTTACCCTTCCACAACTTTCAAGCAAGCCAAACCATCACAACGGACGCCTCAGACCTAGGCTGGGGGGCGCACATGTTGGACAAATGCATACAAGGATTGTGGACTCAAAACCAGCTGCACCTGCACATAAACCAAAAAGAAATGCTGGCAGTAAAACTAGCAATCCAGAAATTCAGACCATTCCTCAAAGAAGGCCATTTAATGATAAGGACAGACAACACCACAGTCATGTGGTACATCAACAAACAGGGAGGCACTCATTCATACCCCCTATGCAGTATGACTCTGGACCTTTGGAATCTGGCTCTGAGCTACAACATCCAGTTACAGGCAATATTTGTGCCGGGAAAAGAGAACACCCTAGCAGACATGTTAAGCAGAACCACCTCGGATGCTCACGAATGGATGCTACACCCGGACATCTTCAAGGCCATCACAAAGAAATGGGGAATGCCACAAATAGACCTATTCGCATCCCCACTCAATCACCAGCTCAAGAAATTCTGCACAAGGACATACCACCCACTTGCATGGAAGGTGGACTCTCTATCCTTCAGTTGGAAAGGCCTGACAGCATATGCATTTCCACCTCTTCCCTTGATGCACAAGGTACTACTGAAAATCAAAGAGGAACGTCCAAGGATAATCCTGATAGCTCCGAATTGGCCAAGACAACACTGGTACCCATTGCTGAGGAGCATGTCTCGGGGGAGAATGTAGTCAATACCCCTGATGCCTTTGATGTTAACTCAGAACAACTACAACATCATGCATCCAAACCTAAAAACCTTGCAACTGACTGCCTGAAACATCACATAGCAGCAACTAACCCAGACCTATCCCAAAGGGTTAAAGACATTATCCTTGAAGCCCGCAGACCTTCAACAAGAAGGAACTATGCAGGAAAATGGAAAAGGTTTGTCATTTGGAGTACTGAAAGAGGAAAAGATGTGTCGAACATAGATATTGCTAACATCCTGGAGTACTTGGCAGAGCTTCTACATACAGGCCTGTCCTATTCCTCCATCAAGATACATGCATCAGCTATTTCAGCAGAATACAGCTTCGATCCACCTGTCTTTTCGCATCCTCTACTCAGGCAGTTCCTCAGAGGGATCAAGAATGTAAAACCTCCTAGGAAACCACCATTACCAGCATGGGACTTGAACTTTGTGCTAGAAAAGTTGACACTCCCTCCGTTTGAACCAGCAGCAACAGCAGATCTGCAACACCTATCATGGAAAACTGCTTTCCTACTGGCAATTACTTCAGCAAGGAGGGTTTCAGAACTACAGGCCTTAATGGCAGTGCAACCCATCTTCCATCAAGATAGGGTGTCCATGAGAACTAATCCTACATTTATGCCTAAGGTGGTATCCAGAGTGTCTTTAAACCAGGCAATCCACCTACCTACCTTCTTTCCCAATCCACAGAACAGGGGGGAAAGACTGCTGCATACCTTGAATGTACATAGGCAGTTACGCTACTACCTGGACAGAACCAAAGGTAACAGAAAAACTGACCAGCTTTTAGTAGCCTATGCAACAGGAAGGGAAGGAAAAGCAATTTCCAAACAGACAATCTCCAAATGGATAGGAAATTGCATAAGATTCTGTTACTCCTACCATGGAAAACCAATTCCACAGAACATAAGACCTCATTCTACAAGGGCTACAGCCACTACCACAGCTTTCTTACGAGGAGTGGCAACCAAGGACATTATTGAGGTGGCTACTTGGACCTCCGTGCATACATTTGCCAAGCATTATAATTTACCTCTATACTCTAGATCCCGAGCAGGGTTTGCCACTGCTGTACTGCAAGGGTTCCTAACTACACCATAATTTTTCTTCCTCCACCCCTAGTTTGGCTATGGTATTCTACCCATTTGTTATGACTGCAGATGCATCCTTGAAGGACATAGTACAGTTTTGTACCTACCATAAATGTAGATGTCCGAACAGGATAGCATCTGCAGTCAGGATTACCCACCCTCCTTCCCCTCTGTGGTACTCCTAGGGTACTTACCCTCCAAATAGCTAGCTGGGGGGGAGTCTCTTATGGTGTATTTGTTTGTATATATGTACATACATGCTTATTTTTTGTGTTTGCCTTCTACTTTTTTGGAAACATTGGCATTTATCCAAAATTTAGCTTTCCAAGAGGGCAACTGGCATCTGGGGCAAGAAACACTGAGGAAAATGGCGTCGGCTGATGCCTTTATACCCGAAGACCAGCAGAGATGACATCGGGTGAAGTGCGACATCAGCCGAAGCCGGACCCAGACTTTGGAATCCGGCCGACCGAAGGGCTGCCTGACGACAGGACAACCCATTTGTTATGACTGCAGATGCTATCCTGTTCGGACATCTACATTTATGGTAGGTACAAAACTGTACTTTTTTGTTTGTGTCACTGGCTACTCACACATGCTCGAGTGAGAGAGACAGATCAGATTATGTCAAGGAAAATTGTCTGATGTCACAGAATGATCATGTCACTTTTTGCTGTTCTCAAGTCTCTCCTTTCCATGGACCAAAACGGCCACACAAGGTAACTCATGAAATTCAGTGCCAAAAATAAGCTGAAAATAAATTCATTGAAAGTCTTAACTATCTTGAGTAAAGACTTTGATAATTGGGAGCATTTGTGTAAGAAAGGCTCAACATTTTTGCTTTGAATAAAGCGAATTGGAAAAAAAACACAGGTAACCAGAAGAAAATTTCTCCTAGCTAAAAAACAGTAATAACACTTACAGGCAATCATACATATTGCTCAAATACCAGCTGAGCAATCTGAAAGGCAATGGAAGGAAGAGCAGAGAGATGGAGGGGTTGACAACTAATGATTTGCAAGTTCAGAAGACAAAAGAAACCAAATAAAGCTATTTCTAAAATAATGTTTAAACTGTACCAGAAAATTACTTGTTAAATTAGTTTCTACATAGATTTTTACAAGACTGACAATTACTTCTGCAACATTTTGTACAAGAGAATGTATCACATTTTATTTTTTAATTAGACATATTTATTTGTTTTTAGAGTTGTAATATTTGAAAACCTAAACAAACTAGTTTAATATGTATTTCCTCATAAAACTATTAAGTAAATTACACAATATAGTTATTTCTTTGCGTGCTTCCTTTAATCAGGCATGAGGTGTGGACACACATCCACAGGTGCTGTACTTTTAGTTAGTTTTCTTTATGTTCCCCTAAGGGATCATGCCAGATCTGATGCCAGCTCTTGGTAATGCAACCAGTTGTTTTCAGAACTCCAAACCACACTTACCACTGCCATATTTGTGCTTTCCCAATGTTAACAGCTTTACCTAGTGTACCCACTTGGTACAAAATCTGCACTTCAGAAAATAAAGCCCTACCAGCTACCCATTATGTAGTTTAGGTATCTGAGACCATTCAAGAGCTACGCAGATATCTGTGATCGCAAAAGGCCAGAAATAGCCTGTCTGGTACCAATAATGCATGGTATCTCCCATCTGGTACTGACTAGGTAGGATATCTCCCAAGTGATGCTGAGACGGTAGGACTCATCCTATTTCATGTTGAATGGGAAGGACCCGTCTCGTATGGTGCCAGGTAGACACAACAGTTGATATCTGTTGCTGACAAAGCAATATTCATCTCTGGTGCCAGCTAGGCAAGACATCTGCCATTTGCTGTTCAGTTGCACACTCCTTCCATCTGGTGCCATCTGGTGCTGAGTAGACAGGATCCCTTCTCATTTTCCTTTGTTCTGAAACTGGTTCTCAAAAAACAAAAGAATGTAAATTGTCTTTACCTCCCTTTCATCTTTTAAGTTGTGTAGCTGATACTGACACTTCTAGATTCTGGTTGGTACATTCACAGCTACAGTTTCAATTTCACTGACCAAGTAACCACACAGCAACTTACATCTAAGTGCATGTCTGTTTATGCCATGGGGATGGGTGTGCAATGGGAGCATGCAGAGTCTTGCCCTGCCTCTGCTGGAACTCAGCCTTGCTCCCATGTACAAACCACAGCCTCTACCAGGGATGTAAAGGGGAATGCCTACATAACTACCTTCACCCAATCCCTCCCTCCCTTCTTGCTGCTCTGTCAGACACCCGTGTTGCTAATGGAATTCTGGTCACCTGGGCTGTAGTCAGGGCTTTATCCCTCTATGCCACAGAGTAGCATATAACACATGCACTCATGTGAAACCTGAAAAGATACACAGCACATTTATTCAGGAAGAAAGAATGTCTTTTTAGAAAAGAATCAGGTGCTGTATCAGATGCTAGGGAACACGTTGACACATATAAAGAGATAGTCAATGTCAGACCAGAGCAGCATACTGTTAAAAATAATACTGCTGATATGACTAGAAGATGCAGTAAAAGGGCTTCTGTGATTAACATTTCACTAAAAGTTCACAGACATAACATGCAAAGTGATAAATGCATGTTGCAAAGTGCCAATGATCTTTTGCAGAAGTACTCTGATTTATTTTAACTCTTGGATTGTCTGCAAGAAGGTAGTACTAGCAAATTATGCTTTGAGAAGAAAGTACAGTTGTGTAAGTAATCTTATCATAACTGTTGTTGTTGTATCTTTCGGCTTTTTCCCGGTTAGGGGTTGCCACAGCGGGACTCTGGTCCGCTAATGATTGGCAGTAGATTTTTATGTACCAAGTTGCCAGCCCTGATGTACAACCTTCAACGAAGGTACGCCCATTCACGCATGTCTCCACACACAAGACGCTTTAGCTGAGAATTGAACAGGGCAACGTCTTAATGTGAGGCGACAACGCTACCACAGCACCACCACCGCGGTAATCTTATCATAACCGTAAATGTTCAAATGATCACTGCTGCAGTAGCCTAAGCGATATGGTTTATATCCTGCATAGGATATAATATCCGGCCAGCTTCTAAAGCTTCAGGGCACCTTCCACACTTCCAAACTGTTAGACAGCTTGAAATAAGCTGACTAAAAGAATGATTTGGGTATCAAGCCTTTAAGAGCTTTTGTGCCACCTGAGAGGCAGTGTAAGGCAGGATAGGCCATTGCTAGGAAAAACAAAAAATGTCCACTCCCTGGCATAAATAGCACACCAAAAATCAAGGGGTTAGAGTGAGGGAGGGGCTACTTACACAACTATACTATGCTTATCATACTGATCACTGCTGCAGTAGCATTAACGTTATATAGGTAGATTACCATAGCTTAGACCATCTGTAAGGTGGAAGGGGAAGGGTCCAGGAGCCTCTGAAGAATGGTCTTAGCAAAGCTTGACATAGTCCTACTTAGTTTTTAGTGCTTTGTAAAAGTATGTAGAGAGGATCAAGTTGCTGCTTCTAGAATTCTTCTTTAGTGCAACCTTTCCAAAAAAACATAGCTGAAGCTAAGGTTCTGCTAGAGTGTGCATTGAACCTGCCTGGAATAGTTTTGTTGTTCATAGGTTGGTACTAGGATATCGGCCTATACAAGCCTAGCCATAACAATTCCCTAGCTATTTCTTCCCACACTATTTACTTCCCTGGACCCCTGTCTAGCAGGGCGACTGACGTGATCCCCGGGGTGAATTTTCTTTCTCCCATCCAATTGTCAAAGTTCCTTTTGAAGAGGGCCAAGGAGGTGCTCTGCTTGACATGTATGGGTTTGACATGGCCTTGTATGTTAAGCAGAGATCGCATCTGAGAAGATGATATGCAACAGAATATAGCTGGAGTTTTTTAAGACGATCAGCATATGGCATCTGCTTTAGGCCTGTGATTCTTTTAGTGAGGTATTTCTGTGGCCTTTCCAGTTGTTGCAGATGTCTTGAGAGGTACATAACAAATGGGGCATTGTATTCTATAATGGGTCTAATGAGGGATGAGTACAGTGGGACAATGACCTCCTTTTTTCTGGATGAAAAGCCCTTAGTGATGAGGTGTGCCACATAGAAGGATTTCCTGACTGTTGTGGCGATGTGGTTATTGAAGGTGAGACCACTGTCCACCTGTGTTCCTAAGTCTCTTATCACACTTTCAGTGTTTAGTGTACTGCCACCTATGTGGTAATACATGGGTACATGTTTTTTCCCAAAGGGGATAACTATACATTTCTTGGAATTGAGCTTGAGCCCATGGCTCTGGCAACAAGCATCTGTTTCTGTAAGGCCCTTTTGTAGAGTATTCACATCATTTGGGGATTCAATAATGGCTCCCAGTTTGCAGTCATCTGCGAACTTTGTTAGCCAGAGTCCCTTAGTGTTGGCCTGTACTTCAGAGAAGCAGATGCCAAACAAGAGTGGTCCCAGGACTGAACCCTGAAGTACTCCACTTGTCACTTGTCTGGAGCTGGATTTGGAGTCAGCTACCCTCACAGTGTGGGTTCTGTCAGTAAGCCAGTTGGCAACCCATCGAGTGACGTAGAGATTAATGCCCAGCTTAGTAAGTTTATCTATGATTCCAGAGTGGGGGATGGTGTCAAAGGCCTTGGCGAGGTCCAGATAGGCTGTGTGGACTGCCTTACCCTCATCCACGGCTCTGGAGACTGATTCAAAGAAGTCAATCAGGTTCAGGAGACAAGATCAGCCCATCATGAACCCAAACTGGGTGGTGTCCAGTGTTTGAAGGTTGCCAATATCTTTGTTTATAAGTTCCGTAATAATAAGTTCCATGGCCTTGCAGATCAGGCTCGTCAGACTGATGGGGCAGTAGTTCCCGGGATCCAAGGTGGATCCCTCCTTAGGGAGTGGGATAACTGTAGCTGTGCACCACTCAGTGGGAATAAGAAAAACTAATAGCCCATGACAACCATTTTGAAAATCTGTTTTGACACAGGTTGCCTCTTCTTTTCAATGAGCCACTATTGGGAAGTTCTAAAAGATTTTGTTCTGCCAAGAAAGTACTTGAGTTGTCTGTGGACATCCAAGGTATGAAGTATCCTTTCTCCCTCATTTTTGGGTTTAGGGAAGAACACAGTACGATGGAATGTTTGGCTTAAAGTAAACTCAGATACTATTTTAGACATAAAAGAAAGATTAGTTCTAAAAAAAACTGCTGTCTCTGTGGAAAATGAGCTAAGGCTGACCTACCATAAGAGCTAACTCAGATACTCTTCTTAAAGAGGTCAGAGCAATCAGTAAAACTGTTTTCCATGTTACAAACATCAAGTCAGCCAGATGAGCTGGTTTAAATGGCGCAAGTGTAAGCTTCTTTAACATAAAATGAAGATACCAAAGAGGAGCCACCTTTTTCTTTGAGGTTTCTTATGCAATACTCTTTATAAATGCATTTTGACATAAAAATGCCTTGAAAGTGGGATCCAAAGGCATGCATACTGAAACTGCTGACAAATGAACCTTGATAGAGGAGTCTTCTTCTTCTTTCGGCTTTTCCTGGTTAGGGGTCACCACAGCAGATCATCTGTCCGCTCATGAATGTCAGTGGAGATTTACGGTGTCGAGTTGCCAGCCCGGTGCCCAACCTTCCACAGAAGGCATACACATGCACACACTCACACCTAGGGCCAATTTAGAGTGTCCAATCCACCTACTGCATGTCTTTGGGATGTGGGAGGAAATCGGAGCACCCAGAGGAAACCCACGTGACCACAGGGAGGACATACAGACTCTGCACAGAAGGCACCGAGAATCGAACCGGAGAACCTCTTGCTGTGAGGTGGCAACGAACCTTGATAGAGGAGTAAGATGTAATAAAGTAACTCACACAAATATTGCAAAGCCAGAAAAATCCTAGCCCTGAACGTATGCCGATTATGTTGTTGGTAGCAAATACAGAATCTTTTCCATCTGTTTATATATATGATTTTCTAGCAGTATGCTTTCTTGCCTCCAGTAATACTTGATGCATGTCCCTCAAAAAACAGATGCCTAAAAGGTATTAAGACCATATCATCCAGGCAATCAGTTGAAGTTGTCTGGGGTCGAAATGTATTACTTACTCATGTTCTTGTGTGAGTAGATCCATCTGGGAGGAAGCTTGTGGTATTTGCCCTTGGCCAATTCCAAAAGAAGGAAGGACCTCATTTGCCTGGGTCAGAAGGGAGTCACCACAATGATTTTGCATTATTCCTTCTGACTCTTCAGAAGTACCCTGGATATCAGTGGAAAGGGAAACAGAAATATTCCTGCCCAAGAAAAAGAAAAGAAAAGGCATCTGTTTTTCAAGCCTTCTTGCATGAAGTCCTGGAGCAGACTTTTGCCAGCAGATTGTTCAGAGAGAAGGCAAAAAGGTCTACTTGTCTTGAGGAATTCCCCACATATGGAACAAATCTTGGAAAACCATGTGATCTAGTTTCCATTCATGAGGGTCTGTCTTTGTTCTACTCAGCTTGTCTGCCACACAGTTTTGCTGTGACAGAATGTAGGATGCCTGCAGAGCGAGATTATGCTGTAAAGCTACATCCCATACTAACATGGCTGGTCTGCATAAGGGCAAGATCTGGATCCAGCTTGCTTGTTTATGTATCACATCACGTGGTATCGTTTGCAACAACTGGAAGTGGTCTTGGGGACCAGATATGATTGAGCGAGTCAAGTGCCTTGGCAAGCATCTCTTTTATGTGTATGTGCTTATGTCTGTCTTTGTTGTCCCAGATACCTTGCACTTTTATCCCCTGTGACACTGCTCCACCAGCAAAGTCCAAGGCATCTGAGGTAACCAACTGCTTTGCAGCAAGAGGGGAGACCTGGATTCATTGATGCTTGATGTCTTCAAGTGATTTCTCTTCTCACAAATCCCAAAACTAGAATCTGAAAAGATAATGAGTGTTGGTACTGGGATTAAAGAGACTTCAGATACCATTATGTCTTTCTCATGTGGAGTCTTGACACAGGTATCATGAGAATCATAGATGCCACGAGACCCAGAATCCTATCGTATTTCCCACAGTGACTGAAGTCTGAGTAGAAAACCTCTGGAATAGATCTAAATATAGATCTATTTTTCCTGTGGAAGAAAAGCTATTTTTATTTTTATTTTATTTTTATTTTTTATTTTACATTTGTTGACCGGGCTAGTCCAACTGGATCATTGTCCATTTTCAGTGGAGGCCCGGGGAGAAAAGCTCCACAGATTAAAGCATGTTTATAGAAATACATGTAAAAAAACACTTATGATATAGGCAAAGAGCAATAATACAAGGAAATTAGTTCAGGTCAGGTGATGCTATTCTAATAACAAATAGATAACACTAACTATGTAATACAAATTATGTAATTAAAACATGAAAATAAAAATAATAATTTTTTTTTTTTTTTTTTTTGTAGTAACAGTAGAATCATAATGTTATTTATGATTTGAGAGAGAGATTGGAGTGTTAAATAAAATGCAAATATAGTTTATACTGATATGTCTAGTAGACACCTTAGGAACACACTCCTGTGTCACCAAAAACAAAAAACTTTTTCCTAGCTGTTAAGGAGAAACTGTTTCTATTACCCCTCTGTGACAGCACGCTCTGTAGAACTAGAGGGAACACAGGGGTTTGGTCTGTGGATGTGGAATAATTCCCTGGAAAAAAGTAATTTCTTCCCACTGCTATCTGTAACCTATCTGAAGCACTTTCTTCGGCAGCAGAAAAGCTCAGAAAGGATTGGCATCCAAAATTATCCTTCAGTCATCTCAGCTCGAGCTGTCTAATTGTTTTGGTGCATGGAAGGTACCCTGAAGCTTTGGAAGCTGGCCAGCTGTTATATCCTTAGCAGAACATAACTCATATAGCTTAGGGTACTGCAGCAGTGATCAATGTGATGAACATCTTCAAACAGAAGGACTGGTCACCTCATACAGTACTGATTCAGCATCGTCAGGCTTTCCCCTTCCCTTGCTTCCACAATGCACCTTGCTTCTCTCTCTTGATCTCATCTGCGGCTGATCACATCAGACATGTGATCATCAGCTTGAGAACTTTATTGCTTCTAACTTCTTTTATGGAAGAATAGTGCATTTTTAGTATATTTTGTATAAAAATAGAAAGTTTACCTCAGGCTCGTCAGTGTTCAGCTGCTTTATTATCTTTTATGTTAGGATAGTTTAATTTTGTCTTTCCCCTTCTCAGATGTTCTTCGTGTTTCACTGTTGCAGTCATCACATTTGGGCTATCTGCTTGTAGTAGCCCTAAGTCAGCCTGATTATCAAAGTCTTGGGTCCTGCGTCGGTTGCTGTCTCATCTTCCATGACATCAGGTAGTCATGGGTATAAAGCATGCAGCCGACACCATTACATCAGTCTTTCTTGCCGTTCGGTGCCCGAAGCAGAAGCAGTTCGCAAGTGCCGGTCGGCCGACACCTGAAATTTTCATTTTTGAGTTTCAGAACCAAAGTCTTCAACTAAGCTAAGTACCCCGTTGGGGAAACTTTTTCTTGCTATAATCCGATGTCAGTAAAAGTCAATAATTGTATTTCTTGTGGAAAGCAAATACCTCATAAAGATTTTCATTCGTACTGTATTCCTTGCCCAGGCCCTAACCACGACGTACCTCGCTGTTGGTTTTGTGTCTTACTTAAACAATGAGCTATTCGTTGTCGGTATATTTATGCTTCTAAATATTTTGGTACTCATTTCAATTACCCAGATATGGCTTCGGTAAGCCACCTGACTACCAACATTCAGAAAAAATGCAAAGATAAAGACAGAGACAGACCGCCTAGGTCCAAAGCTGCCGACGACGCTTTTCCTAAGCTAGTCGCCAGCTCAGTGAGGCACTTTCGCAGCCCCTGATACCTGCTACTTCAGATTCGCAGGCCTCTACTGAGACCCATTCGGAGCCCGGTATGCCGCGAGATGCTTCAACTGTGGAACCTTCAGATGTCTCTACCTTGGATGGGTCCGGAGCCGCTGCGCAGGCACCGGCTTCTGAGGGTGTATTCCGGCCTACTGACTTGCATATTAAACCAACGCCATCTTTTTCTTCAAGGCCTAAAACTCAATCCATGCCTAGAAAACCAACGCCCAGACTGCATGGTCAGGCCTTTATGCCTAAAAAACAAATGATAAGAATGGCTGAAGACCTTATTACTTTAATCAGGGGAAGCCAACCTTCCCCCTCTAAGAGACCTAGGTCTGAATTTGCTTATGATTCTTCTGATCAGGATTCTGAAATTTCTGTTTCCTTTGATGACCAGGATTTACCCTTATCTGCCTTTGAGGATTCTGATGCAGAGGACTCTATTCCCTCTGTTTCCCCTCCAGAGGATTTCTCTTTTGGTGAAACCTTGCATACTCTTAGGGAGCATTTTCGCTGGGAAAGCCAGAATTACTCTGACTCTAAAAAGAGGCTTAGAGATTTCTTACTCCTGCCCCAACACAGGCCTTTAGCTATCCCCCCTGTACTGGACATTGTTGATGATGCCTTTTCAGAATCTAGCTTGGCCCCTGACTCTTTACCTCCTGCTCCCAGAAAACCAGATAGATATTACAGGGTTCCTGACTCTCACAAGTTCCTCTTTAAGAATCCTACTGCGGATTCTGAGACCATTTCACAGGGACCCAAGGGCATTAAGGCTACTACTGCAAAAAAATCCTACCCCCTCTGATAGAGATTCCAGGGCGCTGGATAGATGGGGTAAGAAGGTATACATTTCTGCAACCTTGGCCATTAGGGCCTTAAACTGCCGGTTTCATATGTTAAAGTATCAGCAGCATATTACTGGATTGCTTAAGCAGAACATTATGTTGATTCCTGACTGTGCTGAAAATAAAGTTTTACAGGATTTAGTGCATTCTGCTGAACAAGTTGGAAAACATACTTTGCAATGTGGTTTTGATTCATTAGAGGCATCTGGCAGGGCTGCTGTCACTGGGTCTGTACTTAGAAGGCATGTTTGGCTTAAGGAGCAATCTTTGCCAGATCATGCTAAAGCTAAATTACTGGATGTTCCCTTAAACCAGGACCGCCTGTTTGGCAACAAAGCAGAGGTAGTACTTAAAAAGATGGAGGAAAAAGCTAAATCTATGCAAACTGTTAGCCTCCCAGATATAGTAGGCGTTGGCCCTCTAAGAATTGGTCTTTTCCTGCCCCTTCCAGGCCTTCTCAGTCCAAACCCAGAACCAGCAGAACACCCAGGCTTCAGTCCCAAGGTACTCACAGGACTAAGCAGTGGGGGGCTCCCACTTCCAAAGCAGGAAGTAATAAGGCTCCCCCTATGGTAAACTGTCTCAATTACTTAACTTTAAAACTTCCAAGCCCTGCACAACTGACTGCTCCTTTAGGGGGAAAGACTGCCCTGCAGGCAAAAAATTGGGAACTCATTACCCACGACAAATGGGTTTTAAATATAGTTTCCCCAATGATACAGATTCCACTTCCACACATTACCAACCCCAAACGTTTGGCCAGATCTACCCCCAAATCAGTGGGCAGAGGCTCAAAAGCAAGTTCTCTCTCTTAAGTAGCAGGGCTATTCAAACTATCCCAGAAGAGGAAAGGGGACAAGGTTTCTACTCAAGACTTTTCCCCAGAAAAGGCAACTCCTGGCATCCTATCCTGGATCTCTCTATCCTGAACACATTTTTGGTGATCCCAAAATTCAAGATGCTAACTCTTCACCACTTGCTTCCTATGCTAGGCAAGGATGTCTGGTTGGCAACACTGGATTTAAAGGAAGCCTACCTGCACATCCCAATCAGGGAATCTTGCAAAAGATACCTACGCGTTAAAGCAGGCTACATGCACTATCAGTTCTCTGCACTGCCCTTTGGCTTATCTACTGCACCCCAGGGTATTCACAAAGTGCCTAGCTCCTGTCATTGCATTTTGCAGGCAGGCAAAGAAATATTCAAATATATCCATACCTGGATGATTGTCTAATTCAGGCAGAAAGCCAGGACATACTATTGAATCATCTGGCGTTTGTACAAAAACTGCTAACTTCTCTGGGGTACACCATAAACGAATAGAAATCACATCTTGTTCCCCACCAACAAATTGTATTCCTGGGAGCAAGCTTGAACACAACTTCCCAGATGGCTTTCCTAATGCCAGAGAAACAGGTTCATTTGACAGCCTACTTCAAACTACCGGCCACAAAGACCCGGCTATCTGCAAGGAAAATACTGTAAGCCTTGGGGTTCATGGCCTCCTGCATTCTCCTAATTCCATATGTAAGACTGCATATGAGGAAACTACAATGATATCTAAAAAGCCTATGGTGTCAACATTCTCAGGATCTAGAAGCAATGATTCCTATCATACCTTGCCTACAGATAGAGTTCCTTTGGTGGGCAGAAGCCTGCCACCAAAACAAGGGACTGCCATTCACTCTATCCCCTGCCGCCCAAACCCTAACAGATGCATCAGACTATGCATGGGGGGCTCACTTGGCAGGGAAATGCATTCAGAGCAAATGGAACCCAAGTCAAATACACCTGCATATCAATCAAAAAGAAATGTTAGCTGTACAGAATGCTCTGACAGCCTTCAAGGACCACATTCATACAGGACAATTAATGGTAAAGATGGACCACACCACTGTTATGTAGTACAAAAACAAGAATGGGGGAACCCACTCATACTCTCTCTGCAGACTAGCCATGGCTCTGTGGAATGCAGCCTTGAGCTACCAAGTGCACCTACAGGCTCAATTCCTGCCAGGAAAGCTAAATCCACTGGCAGACGAACTAAGCAGAAATCTCATGGACCCACACGAGTGGAAACTGGAACCAAAGATTTTCAACATGTTGAGAAACAAATGAGGGAGCCCAGAGATAGACCTGTTTGCTTCCCCCAGAACTACCAATTGGACAAATTCTGCACGAGGACTCCCCACAAACAAGCTTGGAAAGTGGATGTCCTGTCTTTCACCTGAAAAACAGTTTATGCCTTTCCACCTCTGCCTCTCCTCTCCAAGGTACTACTAAAGATCAAACAGGACAAACCAAGGACAATACTGATTGCACCAGACTGGCCACACTGAGAATGGTACCCCCTTTTGCCCAGTGTGTCACTGCTGGCGCCATGGCACCTGCCTCAGACCCCTGGCCTGCTGTCCCAGCGGGAGGGACAGATTCTGCACCCTCAGCTTCAAACCCTGAACCTGACAGCCTGGCTAATTACCTGATCTC
Organism: Protopterus annectens; assembly: GCF_019279795.1. Lineage (NCBI taxonomy): Eukaryota > Metazoa > Chordata > Ceratodontiformes > Protopteridae > Protopterus > Protopterus annectens. Next base: position 1,842,864,059 of record NC_056731.1, read on the forward strand.
TCCGTTACCATCCCTCAGTAAGCAAGTGTTGGATGTCATTCTGGAGGCAAGGAGGCCTAGCACTAGAAAATCTTATGCTGAAAAATGGAAAAGATTCTGTTCCTGGAACCAAACTCAGGGGACAGGCACAGCAGCGTCCAGTTTACCTCAGATTCTTCAATACTTAACTGAGATGCTTAACAAGGACCTTTTCTTTCAGTTTCAAAGCCTGCTATTATTACAGTCTCGGTGTATGATTTTTTTTGATTTTTATTATGTTGATAGAGAATTGCAAATACACCTTAGTTAGTTAGCTGTGATCTGTACCTTTAAGGAGCTAAAGGGAGAGCAAGGGGCGTGGTTAAGTGTTTCAATGCTGGTATTTAAATTCACTTGTAATGGTGTGAGTGTTTTGCTTGTCTGAAGAAGTTAGTGCAAAGTACTACCTAAAAGCTTTTATAGTGGCTTAATAAAATTTGTTGTTTTTCATGTTTTTTACGTTTGGACTGGCCTGAGTCGAGTTCTTGGCTTTTGAATTAGCGGTGGTTTTCGCTAGTTTATTTTTCCGGTCTTGAAAGTTTATTTCTTTGGTGTTTTTATGTCCACCGCTTCATCGCCAGCAGGGACTATGCCAGAGCCAGGAGATTTAGCTATTTTAATCAACCTTCTCACCGAGAAAGTGGAAAACTTAACGCAACGTGTGGAATGTCTTTCGCAGAGTACTTCATTATTAAATGGACTTAATACTTCACAAACACGTTCCTTGCGGATGCCTTTAACTGGATCTTTGGGTTTGACATCACCTAATGGAATTATTAATGAATCGGAGGTTCTACCTAACCTTACAGCTCATTTGTTGATGCAAGAACGAGAAGGGAATATGAAGAATTTAGTAAGTGGCTGTATGAGCCCTCCAGGCGCGCTTGGTTTAGCACAACAACAGAACAACATCTCGGATGGCCAAAAGGGAAGGTATGTGAATTTTAATTTAAATGAATGGCTTAATAGGTCGTTCCGTTTTGGATTCAAAAACGACCGAGCTAGTAATGAAGTTATTGAACATAAGAATGTGAGTTTGCCTACTAAATTATATGTATTTGATCAAAAACTACTTAAAAGTAGAAAATTACAACTTGAGGTGGCATATTTCAATGAATGTAGGCAAGCACACATAATCCCTAAAGGCCTCCGATCCTGGCAATACCCAACAGGGCTAGAGGAAGGTTCTAAATTCCATAAGGATTTGATAGCCCTGTTTGATAGACACGGGAACGAGTTGTTAAACCTAATTAGTGTACATTATCAAGAGACTATTAACGAGTTGAATAAGGAATTATCTGTTTTAGATGAAGAGATAAAAACTGATGTTTGTTTCCCAAGGTATAGATTTGAATATGAAAGGTCATATACTAGTATTGACCACTATATAAAGATTACCTCAACTAAAGTAAAAAAAGAGACATTAAGGCTTATAAGGATGGTGTAGCATATCCCAAACCCCCTAAGTCTCAGGGTAATTTTCTGAAAATTAACCCTAATCTTCCGAAACATTCAGTGAGGCCCTGTGGAGAGGGCAATATAACATCAGTTATGGAGCAGAACAAGGGGGCCAATCAAGAGAGACTGAGTCTAGAAGGAGTGGATGGAGCAGTGGAGCAGGGAGATAATATTGATAATCCAAGTCAATTTGATACAGGGTTGGTCGGGGTAAATTTTCAAACACAAGCCTCGTCTCCTCAACAAACATCGAGCAGAATGACGAGAAACAAATACAAATCGAGGAAGAACTGATGGAAGATGTTAGATTTTCTAATACCCGATCAAATAAACCCTTTGAAGTGATATATAACACAGGGAAGGGCTTAAAAATATATAATTATTCAAATTTTGTTTTCTCCCAACCCCTTGTTGACATTTTAGCCAAGGGCTTAACTTTTATACCCTCTGGACGTGCTAGTGTTGATAAGTCAATTTTAGACCTCAAACTCTTTGTGAGAAAGTTGAACTTGGCCCTTTTATTGGGAGAGTCAGTCCAACCAAGGCCTATGTATCACATTCCAAGTATAATCCACCTTTGACCCCTTGCTTGGGAGTGTTTGAACACATGTGTGATGTGGACATAAGGAATTTGCTTAAGTGTAAACGACAGACCCACTTCAACATTTCCAAGATTGAATTGGACTCATTGGAAGCTCTCAGTTCTTCTTCTATCAGAATAATGAAACCTGACAAAGGAGGTGGATTAGTAGCTATGGAACAGGATGAATATACAGATAGACTTTTAGCGATACTTTCTACAGAGACCTATAGAGAAGTATCTAAGAATGAATTGAATATTAGTATGAACCGTGTGCGGTCATACTTTGAAGACATGTTCATTAGTGGGTCTCTGGATATGGACATTTACAATTTTATTTCAGTACCCTCACCACGCATTCCAGCATTATTTGGGAATCCTAAGATTCATAAAAGTATTGGTGATCCCCCTATGTGCCAATTAGTGAACGCGAGGGGTAGTATTACCTATGCAGCAGCTAAGGTAGTAGACACCATCCTCAAACAATATGTATCGCAGGTATCACACATAGCCAGAGATTCTTGGTCCTTTTTGGAAAAAGTTAGACTAGCTACCTTTGAAGGAAATGCCTATTTTCTGACCATTGACGTCATTGATTTATATTCTTCAATTCCCCATGAGGTAGCACTTGAATGGATTCAATTGGAGATGATTTATTACCAAGCTCCACCCAAAGAGATATCTATGGTGAGCGAATTGTTGAATATTATTTTGACATGTAACTATTTCACATTCAATAACAGATGGTTCCATCAGTTGATTGGTGTTCCTATGGGGTCTCCGTGTGGCGCCAGTGTAGCTAATATAGTCATGACTCATTGGGAAAGAACGTTTGTCTTTCCCAATAATATTCAAGAGAAAGTCGTTCTGTACATAAGATTCTTGGACGACATTTTTATCTTGTTTAATGGCTCACTGGAAGAAGCCCAAGACCTAGTGATCGGCTTCAATAATTCGTCTGACTTTTTGAAATTTACTTGTACAATAGACATGGAGAAGATATCCTATTTGGATGTGGAACTTTACAAAGACAGAAGTCTAGGTCAGTTTGGAGCCAGAATCCATCGGAAATCAACTTTCTCTAATTCTTATCTACATTATGATAGTGACCATCCGCTTCACCAGAAAAAGGCTATAGTCAAAGGACAACTTGTAAGAGCAGCTAGGATGGTGTCAAGGGATAGTGAATTTTTGGAAGAGTGTGATTTCATAGCCAATTTATTTCTGGATCGAGGTTATCCAGAAACCTTGATTGAGGAGTTGTGTCTTGAAGTTAAGACCAAGAGAGCTAATGGCTATTTTTCTTCTATCTTGAGTCATGTTGTTTCTGAATTGAGTCATTCACCATCACCTGTATGCCCTGATTTTCAGGGAAACATGTCCAGGTCCAATTTTATTTTAACTTTTAATACAGATGCCAATGACATAGTTACTATAATTAAGAGGAACTGGCGATTACTATCCCCCCTGAGTTACTTGGAGGTCCAATTTTTGATAGAGCCCCATTGATAACATACAAAAGGGGCACTAACATCAAAAATATTCTGGAATCTACGCGAAATTTAGTAACACCAAGATCAGGGATGTATAAATGTAACATGTGCAAGTATTGCAGATTTGTCCAGGCAGTTACAGCCTTTACAGTTAAGAACAGGAAATTCCTCATCAGGGGACGTTTCACTTGTTCCAGTACCCAAGTGGTATACCTTGCTCAATGTTCATCATGTCCCAGTTTTTACATTGGCAAGACTGAGAGGAAACTCCAGGAAAGAATGTACGAGCATTTGTATGCCATAAGAAGAATGAAAATGGACAATGCTTTGGCTATGCACACCCAGAACAACCCAAACCATGAGTTTACATTTATGGTTATAGATCAACTGTATAATACCAATTCTTATGGACCTGAGACATATAGATTAGAATGTAAAGAGCTTCTTTGGCAGTTAAGATTGGAAGCATATCGCCCCCCCCCCCCACCTGGTCTTAACAGCTCATTATCCATTAGTTGCTTTTAAAACTTAAAAGTTTGAAGAGGTGACGAACTGTTTATTCTCACAATTTTTAAAATGAGAGTCAAAAAATGAAAAATGAGAGTCGACAAATTAATGGTTTCATAACTCTTTATTACTCGACAGTGGTGGAGGGTTAATAGTTATTAGTTATTGTTACAATTATACATCATGATTATTATTTTACAATATATATTATTGATTTATATTTTATTATTTAGTAATTTTAGGTCTACACACGCTAACTTTTAGACCTGTTTTATTTAATGACAGTATTAAACCTATACCGAGTAGCCTAAATGTATGTTATATTATAGGTTATATGTCATATTTTATATTTTTATTATTTTTATTATTTAGTGCGATATGATTAATATTATTTTTCTTGGGTAGCTGTTCTAGTTATTTAGATGCTTAGGACAGTATGCATTAATTTCATTATATTTATTATATTCATTATATTAGTTATTTTATTTGAAAGCAGGTAAGATACAATGTATGCATAGGTAATCTTTGATTAGGAAGCGTTGCGCTTCCATTATTAGTATTTATGCTGTAGGTTGAACATGTCATTATTTTTATGTTATTTTATATATTTAACACATTTATCTACTTTATACAAGTTTAATAATCAAAATATTGGGCTTTCTTCTTTCAATTTCAAAGCCTGCTATTATTACAGTCTCGGTGTATGATTTTTTTTATTTTTATTATGTTAATAGAGAATTGCAAATACACCTTAGTTAGTTAGCTGTGATCTGTACCTTTAAGGAGCTAAAGGGAGAGCAAGGGGCATGGTTAAGTGTTTCAATGCTGGTATTTAAATTCACTTGTAATGGTGTGAATGTTTTGCTTGTCTGAAGAAGTTAGTGCAAGGTACTAACGAAAAGCTTTTATAGTGGCTTAATAAAATTTGTTGTTTTTCATATTTTTTACGTTTGGACTGGCCTGAGTCGAGTTCTTGGCTTTTGAATTAGCGGTGGTTTTCGCTAGTTTGTTTTTCCAGTCTTGAAAGTTTATTTCTATTCCTTTACATGCCATGTCAGTGATGTCTGCTATGTTTGTATATAGACCTTTAGTACACTCAGTCTGGGAGCAGATAATTAAGGCCTTAGTCAAGGCCCAAACTGAGCTGGGTGTCCTCTCTTTTATCTCTGTCTCTTGGGGAACATAAGGACCTGTACCCTCTACTTGTTACACCTAGTACCTTGTTTCAGTACTTGGGGGGTAACAGAAATAAATGTTCTAATGCCACTCACATCAGTGGAGATGGTTCTTCCATTGGCACCAGCTTCCTTGGTAAAGGTAGCATCAACAATGACGCCCTTGTTGCCAAGCTCCACATGGCCTGAAATCATCAATGTTGATGCCTTGATTTTGGCATCAGTACCAATTCCTTTTGTGCGTTTTTGGTGTCAGTGTCATTAGCATTCAAGCCTTTGGTGCTAAAACTTTCCTCAGCACCAGGTACGATGTCAGCACCAAGCCTCAGCTCCATTCACTCAGCTTCAACTTCAAGGGGGGGTCATTTGTTATGGGTCTAACAGCTTTGATTCTGACTAAGGCAACCCAATTAGGTTGTCAGACTCTAGAGAGGCATCTTCTATTATAGCTCCACCCTGTGATATCTCTCAACTTGAGATCTTGAGTCTGTCATCATTGTTTTTGAAACATCTAACTTATTAAACAACTGCAAGTTATGAATATAGCAATAACCCACGCCTGGGTGTGGGTAATGCTGGATTTACCCACGGTTGGCGTGGTTTGGTCCCGAGGGGGAAGCCCGAGGGACCAAACAAAGCCAACCGTGGTAAATACAGCATTACCCACACCCAGAAGTGGGTTATTGCTATTATACCATGACATTATTTAAGAAAAGAAACTATTACTTTTCTTAAATAATGGCATAGTATAATGCCTGTTTACTGCCCTTCCGCAGATGTCTGGCATCCCTGGCAGTTCTGATGTACTGCGCCTGCCCCGTACATCAGAGCTGTGCAAAAAAACGGAGAAAGCAAGATCTCCGTTGCTTTTTACTGTTTTCGCTATGTTAAATGGGTTTAACATAGCGAGACAGTTTTAAAATAAGCAACGGAGATGTCCGTTGCTTATTTTAAAACTGTCTCGCTATGTTAAACCCATTTAACATAACGAAACAGTAAAAAAAGCAACGGAGATCTTGCTTTCTCCGTTGCTTTTTTTTTTAAACCTGTCTCGCTATGTTAAATGGGTTTAGCATAGCGAGACAGCTTTAAAATAAGCAACTGAGATCTCCGTTGCTTATTTTAAAGCTGTCTCGCTATGTTAAACCCATTTAACATAGCGAGACAGTGTTTTAAAAGTAGAGTTATACTAATGGAAAAAAGTCCGGGCGACCGGAACTTTTTCCATTAGTATAACTCGATTTACAATGTGCACGCTGGCCAATCAGCGTGCACGTTTTGGGGGGGTCATGGTATAATAATATTTAGACACTCTTTCATTTCCTCTACAGACAGCAAAACAATAATCTAAAGCAAAAAGGAAAATTACATTAATTTAACAAATGTTTCTGTATTGAATCATATGTCAATTAATAGTATATAACACTCAGTAGGTTTACCATCAAAATGTTGACCATTACATCATTGAACCACTTCCGCAAACTCCGAACTCTGACAACTGAAAAAACTTGATCACTCATATTCTGAACCACAAAATCTCATCTCCATTTTGACCCATGTTTGGATATGAAGTGGGCAGAAATGTCACCGCTTGGTTTTATTTCGACATTCGGAAAGTTTGGCGGTATGGATTTCACTGAAATGTTTTGATGATGTGCATATTCCACTATGTGCATTTAACATTTTGACAGTGAACCCACTTAGTATCATAGATCATTCTAGCCATTATGTAACATCAAATAATCTAACCAGTGCAGCCGGGTATCCCATCTCTTAAATAGTTGTATTACCTGATCTTCCTCATAAACTAAAAAAACACAATCAGTAAAAAACAAAAAAAAAAAAAAAAATCTAGCAATGCTAGACTTTCCACTGTGGGATTCCTTAAACCTCTTGTATTAGAGGCAACATGGGATATATGCAAATGACCCTTTAAGGATATCAGGTGTTTCAGCTATTATGGCAATTCTGAATGTTCATTCCTTTTTTTTCTTTTTAAATCTATTAATGGACAAATCAGGCCAATAAAACCAAACCCCACAAAATGTGGACATGCATGCTTCAGCCTTCTTATGGCATCATTGCCATATAGCTGAAACACCTGATGTCCTTAAAGGGTATTTGCATACATCCCATTTTGCGTCTAATACAGGAGGTTTAAGGAACCACACAGTGGAAAGACTAGCCTTGCTAGATTTTTCTTTTGGTTTTTACTGATTGTTTTTTCTACATGACCTTTTTACTCATTGTTTTAGTTTGCTGGTTGGGATATTTTGCAGACACCCTAATGATTATGGACATCAGCTGGGTACGACAACCCCATGTTTCTAAAGATTAGTCAATCATTCCACTTATCCTGTGTTAATTATTCCATATGAAGGCTGAAATATGCATGCCCACAGCTTGTGTGGTTTGGCTTTATTTGCCTGAATTTGTCCATTAATAGACTTAAATAAGCCGTGGACATTCAGAATTGCTATATAGCTGAAACACCTGATGTCCTTAAAGGGTCATTTGAATATATCCCATGTTAACTTGTCTCTAATACAAGAAGTACAAGGAATCACACAGTGGAAAGTCTAGCCTTGCTAGATTTTTCTTTTGATCTTCCTCATAAATCAAATCTTTATCTAATCCAGAGTTTGTGGGTCTGTTTTTTTCCATTTCTTGGTTATATATATTTTTTTACAACTGACACTGCAGGAATGACAACTCCCTAACATGATCTGGGGACTCTTGTGCTTCACTTAACTCTAAAAAGTAATTCTCCACATTCACTACAATCTGGTTTCTACAGACTACATTTATTTATTCTTTTACACAGTGTCCAGTAGATCCTGTAGTCTACTGCAACCCTCCAAAATATGAAGCCAATCCCTGATTTCGTCAGTTTAACAACCCTAATACACCAAACTGGGTCCAGTGAAGACTTTACCTAACCTTGCAGATGTATAGAAATACTTGTACAAACACTTTCTTACAAAAATCCTGAACCTTTTTAGCTTAGTAGAAGTTCTTAAATTTTGTAAAGCTGTTTTACCTCGCTCAGTCTATCTTAATGTTCATGAGTCTCTCCTAACTTTGTTTGTGCCTCTCTACTACTGGGACCCTTGTCGACTCTAGTGACTTAAAAGATCTGAGTGCCAGAGCCCTATTATTAAAGGCATCTTGCTTTGCCTCAATTAATATTTGTTCTCAGTCTGTATTATATATTTAATCTTAGTGACCCACCATATTTGTTTGGAACACTAACATGTATACAAAAATTGCAATTCTGGCTATATCCCATAAAGGACTGGCATTTCTTGCCAGTTTAAGATCTGATCCTGTTTTACCATTTGGTACTAGTATTGTATCTTATTCTAGTATCTCTTCCGCTGCCAAAAAATTAGATTGTGTGTGTCTAAGTCTCTCAAGGTGCCCCTTATCAGTATTAATTTTATTCTTATAAATTAATTCCTGAATATCTTCCTTAAGTTATCAAGCTGCTTAAAATACTGGATCTGCCAATTTCCTCCAAAGAACTGACCCCATGAATCCACATATAAGTCTATGTTAAGTACTTCAATAAACATCCTTTTCTATATGGACTGGTATGTCAGAATCTGCATATGAAGGAAATCAACCAAACAAGTAGCCTGCCAGTATCTTAAAAGATCCAGTATACCCAGGTCTCCTTCATCCACCTGTAGTAAGAGCTTATCTCATGCAACTCTAGGTTTGTGCACCCCCCCCCCAATGATATGTTTTTGTAATGCTGTTTAACTTATTAATAATATCATGTGGGGGTGAAAACCAAGTAGAGTAAACTACATATAACTGAACTGATAACAAAAATAACTGAAAAGCTTGAACCTTCTGATCAACCTCCATTATTAAGTTGCTCTACTTTTGTGTTTGCCTGTGACAGATTCTTTGCAATTCCTCTAAATTCCTGCTCTGCGTTCTCTCAATCCTCTTGACGAAAAACACCCCTAGGTATTTTAACATCTCTGGCCCCATTAAAAATGGGTATTGTGACCTTAATGATTGTGGAACCTGATAATTTATAGATATGGCATTAGTTTTAGACAAGTTATTTGTTGCAGCAAGTGTTTTAACCTGTGTAAGTCTTTATGTGGTTCTGTTAGTAAAATATCATCTGCAAATAAAGTTATTTCCAAGTGCAGAGAGCCCCAATCCAGCCTCAAATGATGGATGCCAATGGCTCTAAGTAAATAGCAAAAAGTACTTGGGATAGTGGGTACCCCTGATAGGATACCCCCGAATAACTGAAAAACTATCCGTCAATACAGAAGCTATTTTCATCCATGCCTCAGCACCATTATATATATTTTCAATAAAGGGAGGCGAACTCTTAAGGGAATCTTTTATTTGATTGGATTGATAAAAAGGAATTTCAAATCTACCATATCAAATGCAATAATAAGGTTGCAATATTTGCCACCAGCAAAGAATACCACAGCCGCAACTATACTGCCCTTAAGGTTTTGAAATGGCTCAAACTGCATGACCACTCAGATTGCTTACAACTTATCTCCACACACAACATGAAACCAGTGACTGCCATGCATTTATTCCTATTCTCCATTCTGTCACCCTAGTACATGACTTTGATCTAATGACCAACATCTTCTCAGCATATATAAACCCCATAAATCCTCTGGTCAAAATTATCACTCGTACTCTGTTGCTAACAAATGGAATTCTATCCCTCTGCAAAGTAGATCTACCTCTAAATTCTCTAGCTTCAAACAACTACTAAAAGATGACCTAAATAAAACCTGGCTCTGCTCCTGCCCAGACTGAACTTGTCACTCTTTCCTTCTACCAGCAGTGCACCTTGACTATGTTCAGAGAGCAGGAATTAAAAAATATTTTTCTTAGACAAATATGTTTTTGCCTAGGCTATATTATCTAGTCATTCTGTTCCAACGAGTGTACTCAGTGTGTTTAATGTCATATCTAAGAACTGCAACTTGTGAAAAAGTTTATCTGTAGACAATGCTCTCTTTCAGTTTGTTATAGCTGTCCAAATATTTACGCTATGTATGCACAGGATGACACTGTATGAACTGAAGCTGAATTGTTACTTAGTTAATTACTTAGTTAATATGTCATTGTTCTGTATTAGGCTTTGTAATAACTTCATTGAACTTCAACCATATTACATTTGTGTGGAGCACTCAGCCCCCCTGGCCTCCACTGAAAATGGGATATTATCCCAGGTGAACTTTCCTGTAGACAAATGTCAAATAAATAAAATACTTTTCCAGCATCACAAATTAGTAAAAGCAGCAAGTTAACCTTAAATTCAGCTCTCCCGAGTATTCAATTAGTGCATATTATGTGTTCAAAAGTTCCCCCATCAGCAAATCCACCATGATAAGTTGCATGAACTTTGGTAGAAAATGTGACATCCTTTTGGTCAGTATATGAAATAAGAAGACTGATATTGGTCTTTAAGAAGATGGTTGGAGAGGATCCTTACCTTGCTTCAATATAATGGATATCACCCCATGCTTCCATGATGAAGGAGTACCTTCATACATTAAAACTCATTACGGAAAGCAGAAAAAGAAAACTCATTACGGAAAGCCATATGTTTCTTATTTATGTTCCATACAACCTCCAGACATCAATCGGTATACGATCGAAACCAGGTGATTTCCTCTTACTTTGCTACTCTAAAGCTTCCTCTACTTCATCTATTGTTATTGGGTTAACATTGCCCTGCCTTGTTCAGGTGCTAGTTTCTTAATGATGAAGAACTGGTCACTATGTATTTTCCTCTGTGGTGCAGAACCATCTCCCTTGTATAACCAAGAATAAGACTATCTGAAAATATATAAAACCTCGCCTGGATTCCTGGTTATCCTGTTTGAATCTAATGCATAAATTTGGGAGGTCATCCTTTCATCTTTCTGATGCCATATAGATACACTAAGTATTTGGTATTTTTGGCTGATGAGACTGCAAAAGTATAACAGAGTGTCTCAGCCTTCTGAAATGCTAATGTTCATCGTGTTTCACTGTTGCAGTCATTACAATTGGGTTATCCTGCTGGCAGGCTACCCGCAGTCGGCCTGAATTCCAAAGTCCTGTTCTGGCGTTGGTTGCTGTTGCCTCCTCCCTGACGTCAGTGCGCCAGGGGTATAAAAGATGCAGCCGACGCCATTTTCTTCTGTCTTTCTTGCCGCACGGTGCCCAAAGCAAAAGCAGTTCGCAAGTGCCAGTCGGCCGACTCCTGAGATTTTCAAGTTCGAATTTCAGATCCGAAGTCTACATTAAAGCTAAGTACCCCGTTGGGGAAATTTTTTTCTTGCTCCAGACCGATGTCAGAAAAAGTTAATAATTGTATTTCTTGTGGGAAGCAAATACCTCATAAAGATTTTCATTCTTACTGTATTCCTTGCCTAGGCCCTGACCACGACATTGCTAGATGTTGTTTTTGTGCTAGATTTAACCAACGCACTATTAAGCATAGGTACGATTTTGCATTTCATTATTTTGGCAGAAGATTTAATTATATAATGCCGTCGGAACAACTGACTACCAGAATTTATAAAAAACGCAAAGACAAAGAAAAGGACAGGCATCTGAGGTCCAAAAACGACGACGATGCTTCAGCTAGGCCAGTCGCCGGTTCTCAGTGAGGTGCTTTCGCAGCCCCTGACGCCTGCTACCTCAGAGCCACAGGCCACTTCCGACTCCCACATGGAGCCGACTAGGCCACTGGAAACTCAAGGTATTGGACCCTCGGAAACTATTCTCTCAGATGGGTCTGGAGCCGCTGAGCAGGCATCGGCTTCTGAGGGTGTTTTCAGGCCTACACAGTTATATGTGAAAACGACTTCAGCTTCAAAGGCAAAGACTAAAGCACCTCTAAAGACAAAGAAACAAGTACAACATTCCCCTGGACAGGCCTCCATGCCTAAAAAACAGATGCTTAAAATGGCCAAAGACCTAATTACTTTGATCAGAGGTTCCCATCCCCCTCCTGATAAGAGGCCTAGGCAAGAGACAGAATATGAATCTTCAGATCAGGTTTCCATTTCCTCTGATTCTTCTTCTGAACAGGAATACTCTCTTCCTCCCTATGAGGATTCTGATGTTGAAGAATCTATCCCTTCAGCCTCTCCTCCTGAGGATTATTCTTTTGGGGAGACCCTGCATACTATGAGGGAGCATTTCCATTGGGAGAGCCAAGATTACTCAGAATCTAAGAAAAGGCTCAGAGATTTTCTTTTACTACCTCAGCATAGGCCCCTTGCGATTCCTCCTGTTTTAGACATTGTAGATGATGCATTTATAGAGTCCAGTCTCACTCCTGACTCTTTTCCACCAGCTCCTGTTAAGCCAGACCGATATAACAGGGTTCCTGATTCACATAAATTTCTTTATAAAAACCCTGCTGCTGACCCAGAAACTATATCTCAGGGTCCCAAAGGGGTCAAGGCGTCCGCTGCCAAAAGCCCTATCCCCTCTGATAGGGATTCAAGGGCCCTGGATAGATGGGGGAAAAATATTTACACTTCTGCTACCTTGGCTGTTAGGGCCTTAAATTGTCAGTTTCATATGCTTAAATATCAGCAATATCTTATGTCACTACTTAAACAGAAAATGTTGACAAATTCTGAATGTGCAGAAAACAAAGATATGCAGGGTTTATTGCATGCAGCTGAACAAGTGGGAAAGCATATTTTGCAATGTGGTTTTGATTCTCTGGAGGCCTCCTGCAGGGCCGCTGTTACGGGTTCTGTCATTAGGAGGCATACTTGGTTAAAGGAACAGAATCTGCCTGATCATGTTAAAGCAAAATTATTAGATGCTCCATTACAGCATGATACCTTGTTTGGTGTTAAAGCAGAAGAGGTGTTGAAGAAAATGGAGGACAAAGCTAAATCTATGCAAACAGTCAATGATTTCTTACAGGTACAACCTCCCAGATTTAGCAGGAACTGGCCTGCAAAGAACTGGTCCTTTCCAGTGTCAGACAGGCCACAAAGACGCAGATACAGATACCCCAAAGGCAGATCCCAGCCACAGGGCTCATACAGGTCTAAACAATGGGGTGCTTCTACCTGCAAAAGCAGAGAAGATAAATCACAGCCATACAGGAAACAGTGTCAATGACTTTGCCCTGCCAGCACCAAGCACTTATCTTCTGGCAGCTCCTTTAGGGGGAAAACTAGCACTTTTTTCACAAAATTGGCACATGATCACACAGGACAAATGGGTCCTGAATATAGTGACACAAGGCTACAGGTTCCATTTTCACACCCTGCCAAGGGCAAACGGAATGCCAGACCTGCCACACAATCAATGGGCAGAGGCACAAAAACAAATTTCATCCCTCATGGACATGAGGGCCACTCAGCGAGTACCACAGCAAGAGCAGGGACTAGGATTTTACTCAAGACTGTTCTTGGTGCCCAGAAAGGACAATGCCTGGAGACCAATACTGGACCTGTCTATTCTAAACACATTTCTGGATATTCTGAAATTCAAAATGTTGACTCTGCAGCAGCTTCTGTCCATGCTGGGCAAGAAGGCATGTCTTGTGACTTTAGACCTAAAAGAGGCATACCTGCATGTCCCAATCAGACACTCATGCAGAAGATACCTCAGATTTATAGCTGGCTCAATGCACTGCCCTTTGGCTTATCTACTGCGCCCAGGGACTTCACAAAATGCCTGGCACCAGTAATTGCATTTTGCAGACAAAGAGGAATACAAATATATCCTTACTTGGACGACTGCCTTATTCAAGCAGAGAACAAGGACATTCTACTACAGCATCTGGCGTTTATAAAAAGATTACTAACATGCCTAGGGTACACAGTAAACGAAAAGAAATCAAAACTAGTACTGGAACATTTTTTATACAAAATATTTAGTACTATGTATATTCATTTATATTTATATATTATATATTTATAAATTATATATATACATTTTTATACATTATATACATTTTATACATTTTTATATATTTTAACATAGATAATTATGAATTTAATTAGCATTTTTGCAAGTATTTTTAGATAAAATGGTTCATTTTTATCTTTATTTATTATTTTGTTTATATTTCTCTATATTTCTCTATTTCTCTATATTAGTACTGCTACGATTTTTCAAGAGCAACACCTTGCTTATAGAATCACATTTCACCTATGGTAAAATTGGTGTGTATACATTTAATAGGTTGTTCATTTTAAACTAATTTAAACTAATTAATTAACCAATTTTTAAGCCAGCCCACTATTGGACAAGTATATATAAGAGAAGTTCTTGTCAAATTAATTGTCTCTGAATAAGTCTCCGTAGGGAGATGAAAGCGCTTAGTCTGTTTTAAACTATTGTCTTTGTGCTGTCGTGATACGTGTTGGAATAAATCTACTTTCGTATTTTGGAAGTTGTCCGGCTGATTTTTCACTACTTGTATTCAAGGACTACCTTCATTGCTCTCTGAACAGGCTGGTTGGTTTTTTAGTCGTTTTCTCAGCTTGGCTGGAGTTTTTTGTGTTAAAACTAGTACTCTCACAAGAGATAATATTCCTGGGTGCAAGCTTAAATACAACTGCCCAGATGGCTTATCTCACGCCAGACAAACAAAGACAACTGACTACTTATTTCAAAATGTTGGCAATAAAGACCCAGTTATCTGCAAGAAAAATTCTGCAGGCATTGGGCTTCATGGCATCCTGCATTCTACTAATTCCATATGCAAGACTGCATATGAGGAAACTACAATGGTATCTAAGAAGTGTTTGGATTCAACATTGCCACAGCCTGGAAACAATAATTACCCTCATTCCCTGCCTGCAACAGGAGTTTCAATGGTGGGCAAAGGCCTATCACCACAACAAGGGACAGCCTTTCACTTTACCCACAGCCAGGCAGACATTAACAACAGATGCATCAGATTATGCCTGGGGGGCACATATGGCAGGAAGATGTATTCAGGGCACATGGCCCGCAAGCCAAATGCATCTGCATATCAATCAAAAAGAGATGCTAGCTGTTCAAAATGCTCTGACAGCCTTCAAGGATCTACTTCATCCAGGACAGCTATTGATAAAGACGGACAATACTACAGTCATGTGGTACATAAACAAGCAGGGAGGCATACATTCTTACCCCCTCTGCAGACTAGCCATGGCTTTGTTGGACACAGCATTGACTTACCAAGTACATCTGCAAGCACAATACCTGCCAAGAAAGATAAATTCTCTGGCAGACGAACTAAGCAGAAACCTAATGGATCCCCACAAGTGGAAATTGGATCCACAAGTCTTCAGCATGATAACAAGGAACTGAGGATGCCCGGACATAGACCTATTTGCCTCCACTCAGAACTGCCAACTACAGAGATTCTGCACAAGGACTTATCACAAGCAAGCATGGAAAGTGGATGCTCTATCTTTCAGCTGGAAAAACTTAACAGTATATGCTTTTCCCCCACTGCCTCTCCTCCCCAAGGTACTCCTAAAGGTCCGACAAGAGAAGCCAAAAATGATACTGATTGCCCCAGACTGGCCACGCCAGCACTGGTACACAATCCTAAAGAACTTGTCTCAATGCCTAGCCTGGACATTACCTCAAATTCCTCACTTATTAACCCAACAAAACAGTCAGATCCTGCACAGCCAACTCAGGACCTTAAATCTGGCAGCATGGCGGATAATGTGACCATTTAAAACACGCCTCTCTCTAAAGCTGTGATGGATGTTATTTTGGAGGCCAGGAGGCCTAGCACCAGAAAATCTTATGCAGAAAAATGGAAGTGATTCTGTGCTTGGAACCAGGCACAAGGAATTGACACGATTCTACCAAATATTCCTCAGATTTTGCAATATTTAATTGAGATGCTGGACAAAGGTCTATCCTTTTCATCAATTAAGATTCATGCCTCTGCCATTTCAGCTCATTACAATACAGAACCACCTATTTTTTCTCATCCATTACTAAGGCAGTACCTCAGAGGGGCCAAAAACATAAGACCTCCAAGGAGAGCACAAATACCTGCATGGGACCTAAATTATGTCCTGGAAAAACTCACACTGCCTCCTTTTGAGCCAGCCTCTACAGCTGATATAAAATTCTTATCCTGGAAAACAGCTCTGCTCTCAGCAATAACCTCTGCAAGATGAGTCTCAGAGTTACAGGCACTCATGGCTGTGGAACCTTTTATCATTTTCCATCAGGACAGGGTTTCTCTGAGGACAAACCCCACATTTATGCCTAAGGTAGTGTCCAGTGTGGCCCTGAATCAAACAATTCATCTGCCTACCTTTTATCCAAACCCACAGAATAAGGGTGAGAGACTTCTGCATTCTCTGGACATTCACAGGCAGCTATGCTTCTACTTGGACAGAACCAAAACTTTCAGAAAGACTGAACAACTTCTAGTGGCATATGCTGCAGGATCACAAGGAAAGGCTATCTCAAAGCAGACTATTTCAAAATGGATAGGCCACTGCATTCGTTTCTGCTATTCACAGCATGGCAAATCAGTGCCTAAGGGCATTAGGCCACATTCACCCAGAGCAGCAGCCACTTCAGCAGCCTTCCTCAGAGGAGTACCAACCAAAGACATCTTAGAGGCTACAACTTGGAGTTCAGTGCACACTTTTACAAAGCACTATCACTTACCTGTCTACTCTAAATCCAGGGCAGGCATTGCCACTGCAGTTCTGCAGGGTCTCATAGCCCCTCCTAATCCTATTTAGCCCCAGTGACCAACCTTAGCTTTGGGATTCAACCCAATAGTAATGACTGCAACAGTGAAACACGATGAACGTAGTACAGTTGTGTACCTACCATAAATGTAGATGATGTTCATCGTGTTTCACTGCTGCAGTCATTAAAAGTTCCAAAGTCTTGGTCCAGCGTCGGTTGCTGTCGCTTCTTCCCTGACGTCAGTGCACCAGGGGTATATAAGATGCAGCCAACGCCATTTTCTTCAGTCTTTCTTGCCGCGTGGTGCCCAAAGCAAAAGCAGTTCGCAAGTGCCGGTCGGCCGACTCCTGAGATTTTTGAATTCGAATTTCAGAACCGAAGTCTTCAATAAAGCTAAGTACCCCATTGGGGAAACTATTTCTTGCCTCAGACCGATGTCAGTAAAAGTTAATAATTGCATTTCTTGTGGGAAGCAAATACCTCATAAGGATTTTCATTCTTACTGTATTCCATGCCTTGGCCCAGACCACGACATCACTAGTTGTCGGTTTTGTGCTAGATTTAACAAGTGCACCATTAATCGTTGGTTTGATTTTGCTCGCCATTATTTTGGCCGAAGGTTTAATTATACCATGGCATCGGAACAACCGACGACCGGAATACACAAAAAAGCAAAGACAAAGATAGGGACAGGCATCCGAGGTCCAAAACCGATAATGAAGCCTCTTCTAGGCCAGTCACCGGTTCTCAGTGAGGAGCTTTCACAGCCCCTGACACCTGCTACCTCAGAGCCACAGGCCGCCTCCGACTCCCACGTGGAGATTACTAGGCCTCTGGAAACTCAAGGTATTGGGCCTATGGAAATTAACCCCTCAGATGGGTCCGGAGCCACTGAGCAAGCATCAGCTTCTGAGGGTGTTTTCAGACCTTCACAGCTTACCATCAAAGCAACAACCGAGTCTAAAACTCTATTAAAGACAAAGAAACAAGTTCAGTATTCACCTGGACAGGCCTCCATGCCTAAAAAACAGATGCTCAACATGGCCGAAGACCTAATTACTCTGATCAGGGGTTCCCATCCCCCTCCTGATAAAAGGCCTAGGCAGGATACAGACTGTTATTCCTCTGACCAGGTTTCCATTTCTTCTGATTCCTCTTCAGACCAGGGATACTCTTTACCCCCCTATGAGGACTCTGATGCAGAAGAATCAATCCATTCAGCCTCTCCTCCTGAGGATTACTCTTTTGGGGAAACTTTACATACCATGAGGGAGCATTTCCATTGGGAGAGCCAGGATTATTCAGAATCCAAGAAAAGGCTCAAGAGATTTTCTTTTATTGCCGCAGCACAGGCCCCTTGCTATTCCACCTGTGTTAGATATTGTGGATGATGTGTTCTCTGAATCCAGCTTAACCCCTGATTCTTTACCCCCTGCACCAGTCAAGCCAGACAGGTACTACAGATTCCCTGACTCTCACAAATTTCTTTATAAAAACCCTGCTGCTGACCCAGAAACTATTTCCCAGGGTCCCAAAGGGGTAAAGGCTTCCACTGCTAAAAATCCAGTTCCCTCTGACAGGGACTCTAGAGCATTAGCTAGATGGGGGAAGAAAGTTTAGACTTCTGCAACTTTAGCAGTAAGGGCTTTAAATTGCCAGTTCCACATGCTTAAATACCAACAACACTTAATGTCTCTGTTAAAACAGAAAATGCTTACAAGCTCAGAAGGTCCTGACTATAAGGAAATGCAGGATTTATTGCATGCAGCTGAACAAGTGGGAAAACATACAAAAACATACAAAAACAAAAACATGTGGATGTTCATCGTGTTACCCTGCTGCAGTCATCACACTTGGGTTATCCTGCCATCAGGTGGTCCCGCAGTCGGCCTGAATTTCAAAGTCTTGGTCCGGTGTTGGTTGCTGTCACTTCTTCTCTGATGTCAGTGCGCCAGGGGTATATAAGAGGCATCTGAAGCCATTTTCTCCAGTCTTTCTTGCCACGCGGTGCCCGAAGCAGAAGCAGTTCGCAAGTGCCGGTCGGCCGACACCTGAGATTTTCAATTCGAATTTCAGTCCGAAGTCTTCAATAAAGCTAAATACCCCATTGGGGAACCTTTTCTTGCCTCAGTCCGATGTCAGAAAAAGTTAACAATTGCATTTCTTGTGGGAAGCAAATACCTCATAAGGACTTCCATTCCTATTGTATTCCTTGCCTAGGCCCAGACCACGATGTCACAGGTTGTCGGTTTTGTGCTAGGTTTAATAAACGAACTATCAAACGCCGTTTTGACTTTGCACGACAGTACTTTGGTAGGAAATTTAATTATATTATGCCGTCGGAGCAGCCAATGACTGGCATGCATAAAAAACGCAAGGATAAGGACAGGCAGCCTAGGAACAAGCCAGACTCCGAGGCCTCTGCTGGGCCTGTTGCCGGTTTTTCGTTTTTCAGTGAAGCGCATACACAGCCCCTGACGACCGCAGAACTGGAACCCCAGACAGCTGCGGATTCTCAAGTGGAGTCTACTACGCCGATGTAGCCATCTTCATTAGGCTCTTCCGACACCGGAGCAGAGGTAGACCCCAGTGCAGTGGAAACACCTTCGGTTGCAGAAGGTGTCTTCAGACCGACTACACTCACCATTAAATCTTATTCCAAGCTTAAAACACCTTTAAAACCAAAGAAGACTGTACATCAGTCTACAGTTCAAGGCCCCATGCCTAAAAAACAGATGCTTAAGATGGCTGAAGATTTGATTACCCTAATCAGGGGTTCCCATCCCCCTCCTGATAAAAGACCAAGACAAGAGGAGGATTATGCTTCCTCTGACCAGGTTTCAATTTCCTCAGATTCTTCTGAGGAACAGGATTACACTTTTCCACCTTATGAAGACTCTGACGCTGAAGACTCTATTCCCTCAGCATCTCTCCCTGAAGACTACTCCTTTGGGGAAACTTTACATACCATGAGGGAACATTTCCACTGGAAAGGCCAGGACTACTCTGATTCTAAGAAAAAACTCAGAGTGTTCCTTTTACTACCCCAGCACAGACCTCTTGCTATCCCTCCAGTTTTAGATATTGTGGATGATGTTTACTTGGAGTCTAGTCTAAATCCAGACTCTCTACCTCCTGCTCCAGCCAAACCAGACAGATACTACAGAGTACCTGACTCACACAAATTCCTTTATAAAAGCCCTGTGGCTGACCCAGAAACAATTTCCCAGGGTCCTAAGGGAGCTAAAGCTTCTATGGCTAAAAGTCCTGTGCCCTCTGAAATGGATTCAAGAGCCCTAGATAGATGGGGAAAGAAAATATACACCTCAGCAACTCTGGCTATGAGAGCATTAAATTGTCAGTTTCACAAGCTGAAATATCAGCAATTCCTAATGTCTCAATTAAAACAAAAAATGAGCACACATACTGTACAGTCTGAATTCAAGGAAATGGAAGATCTGTTGCATGCAGCTGAACAGGTGGGCAAACATACTTTACAATGCGGATTTGATTCATTGGAAGCTTCCTGTAGAGCAGCTGTTACTGGCTCTGTCATACGTAGACATGCTTGGTTAAAAGAACATACCCTTCCTGATCATGTTAAAGCAAAATTATTGGATGCACCTTTACAGCAGGATGTATTATTTGCTGTCAAAGCAGAAGAGGTTTTAAAGAAAATGGAGGATAAGGCAAAGTCTATGCAGATGGTCAAGGTTTTTTGCAGGTACAACCTCCTCGTTTCAGCAGAAATTGGCCAACAAAAAACTGGTCCTTTCCAGCTTCTGACAGATCACAGAGGGGCAAATACAGATGCCCAAGGGGCAGAGGTCAGTCACAAGGCCCTTACAAACCTCGCCAATGGGGTACTGCTACCCAGAAAGGAGGAGAAGACAGGCCCCAAGCTAGCAGAAGACAAACACAATGACTCAATCCTCAAACTACCAAGCAAATCTCTCCTGGCAGCTCCCTTGGGAGGAAAAATTAGCATTTTTTGCAGACAACTGGCACATCATCACAAAAGACAAATGGGTCCTAAACATTGTCTCTCAAGGATACAGATTCCACTTTCATACCTTACCAAGGATAAAAGGAATGCCAAACCTGCCACCAAATCAATGGGCAGAGGCACAAAAACTATTATGGACATGAGAGCCATTCAACAGGTACCTACACAAGAGCAAGGACAAGGATTTTACTCAAGACTCTTTCTAGTCCCAAGAAAGGACAAAGCATGGAGACCCATTCTGGATCTTTCAATTCTGAACACCTATCTGCAAGTACCAAAATTCAAGATGCTAACACTACAGCAGCTTCTTCCCATGCTGGGCAAGAATGCTTGGCTAGTAACATTGGACCTCAAGGAGGCATACCTGCATGTCCCTATCAGACAAAATTGCAGAAGATACCGCCGCTTCATTGCAGGTTCAATGCATTATCAATTCTCTGCACTGCCCTTTGGCTTATCTACTGCGCCCAGGGTTCATATGTTCATAGGTTCATACTAGGCTATCTGCCCGAGGGCATTTACAAGCCTAGCCCATAGTTTTGTGGCTTACGCCACCCCTTTAGTATGGGGAACTATACCCATTATTTTGCTGTGCCTCTGTCGAGCAGTGACACTGAGGTAATCCCTGGGGTATATCTGTGATCTCCCATCCATTGGTCAAGATTTCTCTTGAACAAGGCCAGCGAGGTGCTCTGCCTCACATATACCGGGATTTTATTCCACAGCATAGGGAGTCTTTGGGTGATGAATCTATCCCTCCAGCACGTCCTATTAATAGCCGTGTCGAGGTTTAAGTCTCCCGCCTTGTGGCTCTGACGGATCTAGATTTTTTGAGGTGAAGCATATTCATCAAATCTGGGTTTGACATGGCCTTGTATGTTAGGCAAAGGTCACCTCTGAGCAAGCGGTGCGACTGAATAGAGCTGGAGTTCTTTCAGTCGGGCAGCATAGGACAGATGTTTGAGACCCTTTATCCTTTTGGTGAGGAACTTTGTGGCCTCTCCAGCTGCTGCAAGTGTCGGGTCAGATACATTCCGAATGGGGCATCGTACTCAATCATTGGTCTGATGAGTGATGAGTATAGGGAGACTATGACCTCCCTTGATCTAGATGAGAATCCCTTCATGATAAGGTGGGCAATGTAGAAGGTCTTCCTAACTACTTTAGCTACATGGGTGTCGAATGACAGACTACTATCAACCTGGGTCCCCAGGTCCCTGATAACTTCTTCTGTGCTCAGTGGATTGCCACCTATTTGGTAGCTAGGGGTAACCTTGTTTTTCCCGAAGGGTATGACTATGCATTTTTTGGCATTTAACTTTAGGCCATGGCTCTGGCACCAGTTATCCGTTTTTGTGAGACCCTTCTGAAGGATATCTGTGTCAGATGTGTTTTCTACTATGGCGCCCAGTTTGCAGTCATCTGCAAACTTTTGCCATAACCCTCCTGTGTTTGCTTGTACTTCGGAAAAGTAGATGCCAAACAAGAGTGGGCCCAGGACTGAGCCCTGTGGTACACCACTTGTGACAGGCTTTGAGTCTGACATGGCACCAGCAACTCTGACCCTGTGGGTTCTGTCACTCAGCCAGTTTGCAACCCATCTTGTGATGTATGGGTTAACATTTAAGCTGATGAGTTTTTCAATGATACCCGAGTGGGGTATTGTATCGAAGGCCTTCGCCAGATCGAGGTAGGCTGTATGGACTGCCTTTCCCTCATCAATGGCTTTGGTAACTGTTTGTAAAAAGTCAACCAAGTTTAGAAGGCATGAGCTGCCTTTGACAAAGCCAAACTAGGATGGATCCAAAGTCTGCAAATTCCTATGTCTTTATTTATGAGGTCCATTATGATCCTCTCCATGGCTTTGCAGATAAGGCTTGTCAAGCTAATGGGCCGGTAATTTCCAGGGTCGGTGGAGGCACCGCCTTTGTGAAGTGGGACCACAGTTGCAGTGCGCCACTCCTGGGTACGTATCCAGAGGTAAGACTATGATTAAACAGCTGTCCTAGCTGTGGGTTTAATTCCTCGTTGAGTTCGTGGAGCACACAGCCGGGACACCATCAGGTCCCATGGATGCTGTGTTTTTGCTTTGGAGAGAGCAGTTCTCACTTGGGCGTTGGAGATGTTTGGGGGCTGCAATCGCTTGGTATAGATATCTCTCCTTTTGGGGAGGGGAGAAGTTTGCACTGAACCTGTCAGCCAGTATGTTGGCAATGTCTGTAGGATCAGTAATCTTCACATCATTTTGAACTAGTTCTGAGCATATCTGGGAGTTTCCTCCCAGGTTTCTAACATAGCTAAAGAAGGCCTTATGATTGTCTTTTGAGTCTTTAGCTATTTTTCTCTCAAAATTTGCTTTGGATGATTTTATGAGAGCTACAGATCAGAGGTATCTGCATATCTTCACAAAAAGCCTGGCACCAGTAATTGCATACTGCAGACAAAGAGGAATTCAAATATACCCATACCTGGATGACTGCCTTATTCAAGCAGAAAGCAAGGACATTCTTTTAAAGCATCTGGCATTTGTCAAACACCTTCTAAGTTGCCTAGGGTACACAGTAAACAAAAAGAAATCAAAACTAGTGCCCTCACAAACCATAATATTCCTGGGTGCCAGCTTGAATACAACGGCCCAGATGGCTTATCTCATGCCAGATAAGCAACAACAGCTGACTCAATATTTCAAAATAATGGCAACAAAGACCCAACTCCCTGCAAGAAAATTTCTGCAGGCCTTGGGATTCATGGCATCTTGCATACTACTAATACCATTTGCAAAACTGCATATGAGGAAATTACAATGGTCCCTGAAAAGCATATGGACACAGCACAGCCACAGCTTGGAAACAATGATACCCCTCATTCCCTGCCTTCAACAGGAGTTTCTAATGTGGGCACAGGCATGTCACCTCAACAAGGGTCAGCCTTTCACCTTACCCACAGCCAGGCAAACTATGACAGCAGATGCATCGGACTATGCCTGGGGAGCACACATGGCAGGACAGTGCATTCAGGGCAAATGGACTACAGATCAGAGGTATCTGCATATCAATCAAAAAGAAATACTAGCAGTACAGAATGCCCCAACAGCTTTCAAGGACCTCTTACACCCAGGACAACTAATAATAAAAACAGACAATACCACAGTAATGTGGTACATAAACAAGCAAGGGGGCACACATTCCTACCCTCTATGCAGGCAAGCAATGACCTTGTGGAACACTGCACTGTCTTACCAGGTTCAATTACAAGCACAATTCCTGCCAGGAAAGAAAAACACATTGGCAGACGACCTAAGCAGAAACATCATGGATCCACACGAGTGGAAACTAGATCCACAGGTATTTGCAATGATAGCTCAAAAATGGGGACGCCCAGACATAGATCTGTTTGCAAGCCCCCAAAACTACCAACTTCAAAAATTTTGCACAAGGACATTCCATCCACAAGCTTGGACAGTGGACGCCCTCTCATTCAGTTGGAAAACATTAACAGTGTATGCCTTTCCTCCTCTGCCTCTTCTAGCAAAGGTACTGCTGAAAGTCAGATTAGAGAGGCCACAAAACTAAGGCTTTCAGAAAAACTGACCAGCTCTTTGTAGCCTATGCTACAGGATCACAAGGAAAAGCTATCTCAAAACAGACCATTTCTAAATGGATAGGGCATTGCACACGTTTCTGCTACAGGCATCATGGGAAACTGGCACCTGCTAACATTAGGTCCCATTCCACCAGGGCTACAGATACATCAGCAGCCTTTCTCAGGGGAGTGCCAACCAAGGATATTCTGGAATCTGCAACTTGGAGTTCAGTGCACACCTTCACCAAACACTATCACTTACCTCTGTATTCTAAGACTAAGAGCTGGTTTTGCCACTGCAGTTTTGCAGGGCCTACTAGCTTCTTCTAACCCTGTTTAACTCCACCTCCCATCCTTAGCTTTGGGATTCAACCCAAGTGTGATGACTGCAGCAGGGTAACACGATGAACATAGTACAGTTTTGTACCTACCATAAATGTAGATGTTCGAGTGTTCACCCTGCTGCAGTCCAGGTTACCCTCCCTCCATCCCCTTTGTACTAGCTGAAGTTATCTATACCACTCTATCCTATACAACTTCTGTGGTGTATTTGCTTGTGCCTAAAGGTATTGTTTTATTTTTATCTAGCTATATACATATATATATATATATATATATATATATATATATATATATATATATATATATATATGTATGTATATATATATATATATATATATATATATATATATATACATATTTTGCCTACCTATTGGGGGCACCTGACATCTGGGGCGAGAAAAACTGAAGAAAATGGCTTCGGATGCCTCTTATATACCCCTGGCGCACTGACGTCAGGGAAGAAGCGACAGCAACTGACGCCGGACCAAGACTTTGGAATTCAGGTCAACTGCGGGACTGCCTGACGGCAGGATAACCCAAGTGTGATGACTGCAGCAGGGTGAACACTCGAAAATCTACATTTATGGTAGGTACAAAACTGTACTTTTTGATTCATTAGAGGCTTCTTGTAGGGCCGCAGTTACAGGATCTGTGATTCGAAGGCATGCTTGGTTAAAAGAACAAGGTTTACCTGATCATGTTAAGGCAAAATTATTGGATGGTCCTTTACAACATGATATCTTGTTTGGTGTTAAGGCAGAAGAGGTATTAAAGAAAATGGAAGATAAGGCAAAATCTATGCAAACAGTGAAGGATTTCTTACAGGTGCAGCCACCTGGATTTAGCAGAAATTGGCCTTCTAAAAATTGGTCCTTTCCAGTGTCAGACAGACCACAAAGAGGCAGATACAGACGCCCAAGAGGCAGATCTCAGCCCCAAGGTTCTTACAGACCACGACAGTGGGGTGCTTCAACCCCAAAAGGAGGAGAAGACAAGTCACAACCTTACAGGAAACAGTCCCAATGACTTCCCCCTTCAAATGCCAAGCACTTACCTTTTGGCCGCTCCCTTAGGGGGAAAACTAGCACTCTTTTCACAAAATTGGCATACAATCACCCAAGACAAATGGGTTCTGAATATTGTGTCTCAAGGTTACAGGTTCCACTTTCATACTCTACCAAGGCCAAAAGGAATAGCAGACCTGCCACAAAATCAATGGGCAGAGGCACAAAAACAAATTACAGCCCTCATGGACATGAGAGCTATTCAAAAAGTGCCACAACAGGAACAAGGACAAGGATTTTACTCAAGACTTTTCTTGGTCCCCAGAAAGGACAAAGCCTGGAGACCCATACTGGACCTATCTACTATAAATACTTAACTGGATGTTCCGAAATTCAAAATGCTGACACTACAGCAACTTCTTCCCATGCTGGGCAAGAAGGCTTGGCTTGTTACTTTGGACCTCAAAGAGGCATACCTGCATGTCCCAATCAGACAAAATTGCAGAAGATACCTCAGATTCATAGCTGGCACAATGCATTACCAATTCTCTGCACTGCCCTTTGGCTTATCTACTGCGCCCAGGGTCTTCACAAAATGCCTGGCACCAGTAATTGCATTTTGCAGACAAAAAGGAATTCAAATATATCCCTACTTGGATGACTGTTTTATTCAAGCAGAGAGCAAGGACATTCTTCTAAAGCATCTGGCGTTTGTAAAAAGATGACTAATTTGCCTAGGGTACACAGTAAATGAAAAGAAGTCAAAACTAGTGGCCTCACAAGAGATAATATTCCTGGGTGCCAGCTTAAATACAACGGCCCAGATGGCTTATCTCACGCCAGACAAGCAAAGGCAACTGACTCAGTACTTTCAATTGATGGCAACAAAAGCCCAACTCCCTGCAAGAAAAATTCTGCAGGCCTTGGGGTTCATGGTGTCCTGCATACTACTGATACCATATGCCAGACTGCATAAGAGGAAACTACAGTGGTACCTAAAAAGTGTTTGGACTTAACACTGTCACAGTTTGGAAACAGTAATACCACTTATTCCCTGCCTACAACAGGAGTTTCGATGGTGGGAACAGGCATGTCACCACAACAAGGGACAGCCTTTCACTTTACCCAGAGTCAGGCAGACACTAACAACAGATGCTTCGGATTACGCCTGGGGAGCACACTTGGCAGGAAAATGTATTTAGGGAAAGTGGGCCGCAGACCAAATGCATCTTCACATCAATCAGAAAGATATGCTAGCTGTACAAAATGCCCTAACAGCTTTCAAGGACCTTCTGCATTCAGGACAACTATTACTAAAGACAGACAACACCACAGTTATGTGGTACATAAACAAGCAAGGGGGCACTCATTCCTATCCCCTCTGCAGACAAGCCATGACTTTGTGGAACACAGCACTGACCTATCAAGTACATCTGCAAGCACAATTCCTGCCAGGAAAGAAAAATACTCTGGCAGACGACTTAAGCAGAAACATCATGGATCCTCACGAGTGGAAATTAAATCCACACGTATTCAGCATGATAACACAAAAATGGGGGTGCCCAGACATAGATCTCTTTGCCTCCCCTCTGAACTGCCAACTACAGAAATTCTGCACAAGGACTTACCACACACAAGCATGGAAAGTGGATGCTCTCTCCTTCAGCTGGAAAGCCCTAAAAGTTTATGCCTTCCCACCACTGCCTCTCCTTTCAAAGGTACTCCTAAAAGCCAGACAAGAAAGGCCAAAAATTATCCTGATTGCCCCAGTCTGGACACGCCAGCACTGGTACCCAATCTTAAAGAACTCGGCTCAAGGTCCAGCATGGATTTTATCTCAAATTCCTCATCTTCTGACTCAACAAGACAATCAGATCCTGCACAGCCTGCTCAAAACCTTAAACCTGGCTGCAAGGCAGATTACTTAGCCAAGCAGCCAACACCTCTCTCTAAAGCTGTTATGGATGTCATTTAGGAGGCCAGGAGGCCCAGCACCAGGAAATCCTATTCAGAAAAGTGGAAGAGATTCTACGCCTGGAACCAGGCTCAAAGCTTGGACCCTCTTGTTCCAAATATTCCTCAGATATTGCAATACTTAACTGAGATGCTGGACAAAGGCCTATCCTTTTCATCCATTAAGATCCACGCCTTTGCCATCTCAGCTCATTACAACACAGATCCTCCTATTTTCTCTCATCCATTATTAAAACAGTACCTCAGAGGGGCTAAAACATAAGACCACCCCGGAGAGCACCAACACCAACTTGGGACCTCAACTTTGTCTTGGAAAAACTAACTTTACCTCCTTTTGAGCCAGGCAATTCAGCAGAATTAAAATATGTGTCATGGAAAACTGCTCTGCTCCTGGCAATAACCTCAGCATGAAGAGTCTCAGAGTTACAGGCACTAATGGCATTGGAACCTTTCATCATTTTTCATCAGGACAGGGTTTCTTTAAGAACAAACCCTACATTTATGCCAAAGGTGGTATCCAGTGAGGCTCTTAACCAAACTATTCACTTGTCAACATTTTATCCAAATCCCCAGAATAAAGGGCAGTTATGCTTCTACTTGGACAAAACAAAAGCTTGCAGGAAAACTGAGCAATTGGTTGTAGCTTATGCTGCAGGATCACAGGGAAAGGCTATTTCAAAGCAGACCATTTCAAAATGGATAGGACACTGTATCCGTTTCTGCTACACACAGCATGGAAAAACTGTACCTAGCAACATTAAGGAAAATTTTGGGGGGGGGGGGGGGGGGGGGGGGGGGGGGGGGGGGGGGGGGGGGGGGGGGGGGGGGGGGGGGGGGGGAGGGGGGGGGGGGGGGGGGGGGGGGGGGGGGGGGGGGGGGGGGGGGGGGGGGGGGGGGGGGGGGGGGGGGGGGGGGGGGGGGGGGGTGTGTGGGGGGGGGGGGGGGGGGGGGGGGGGGGGGGGGGGGGGGGCCCCCCCCCCCTCCCCCCCCCCCCGCCCCCCCCCCCCCCCCCCCCCCCCCCCCCCCCCCCCCCCCCCCCCCCCCCCCCCCCCCCCCCCCCCCCCCCCCCCCCCCCCGCCCCCCCCCCCCCCCCCCCCGCGCCCCCCCCCCCCCCCCCCCCCCCCCCCCCCCCCCCCCCCCCCCCCCCCCACCACCCCCCCCCCCCCCCCCCCCCCCCCCCCCCCCCTCCCCCCCCCCCCCCCCCCCCCCCCCCCCCCCCGGGGATAAAATGGAATTTTTTCCAAAAAGGTTTTCAGGGGGGAACAAAGTGGGGTTTTTTTTTAAAAAACACCCAAACCTTTTAACCCCAAAAAATTTGGTTTTTGGGGCCTTAAAAAAAAAGGGGGAAATGGCCCCCCCCTTAGGGAAAGGCCCTTTCCCCAAGGGTTTTTTTTGAAGCCCTTTTTCTTTTTTAAAAAAGGGGAAAAAATCTTCTGTACCGGACCGCAGGTGCCTCGGCCCTTACTCAGACTACAACCACCGAAGCCACTGTGAGTGTTGAGTCTCCTAATGTGGACAGGTCCACTTCCACCCAGGGTGTCTTTAGGCATTCATCTTCCTTTTCCATTAAGGCCTTTACTAAGTCCAAATCAGCCATGCATCCAAAGAGGCCTGTTGCTCAGGGCCCATCCCCAGGCCCCATGCCTAAAACGCAGATGCTTAAAATGGCTGAGGATTTGATTACCCTTATCAGGGGTTCCCAACCCCCTCCAGACAAGAGACCCAGAGTGGAGGAAGATTCTCCCTCTTCTGAAAAGGGCTCCATTTTCTCAGAACATTCTGATGTAGAGGAGCACTCGTACTCCCCTTATGAAGATTCGGATGCAGAACAGTCCATTCCTTCTGTATCTCCCCCAGAGGATTTCTCTTTTGGGGAAACCTTGCACACCTTGAGGGAGCACTTCCATTGGGAAGGCCAAGACTTTTCTGATTCCAAGAAAAGGCTTAGGGAATTTCTTTTGTTACCTCAACACAGACCGCTGGCTATACCTCCTGTCTTGGACATACTTGATGATGTTTACTCGGAGGCTTGTCTTAGTCCGGATTCCCTGCCTCCTGCTCCAGTCAAACCTGATAGGTACTACAGAGTTCCTAACTCTCACCAATTTCTTTTCAAAAGCCATAATGCACACCCTGTAACCATTTCTCAAGGCCCCAAGGGAATGAAGGCCTCTAATGCCAAGAATCTACTTCCTTCCGAAAGAGAATCTAGATCCTTAGAAAGGTGGGGGAAAAAGGTATACACCTCGGCCACCCTAGCCATGAGGGCCTTAAATTGTCAGTTCCATGTGCTTAAATACCAGCAGTTTCTGTTATCTCAATTAAGAAATAAAATGTCTCAACCTGAACAACCAGATTTGAAGGAATTGCAGGATATGATGCATAGTGCAGAACAAGTGGGTAAACACACCTTACAATGTGGCTATGATGCCTTAGAGGCCTCAAGTAGAGCTGCTGTTACAGGATCAGTCATTCGTAGACATGCTTGGCTTAGGGAACAAAGCTTGCCTGATCATGTTAAAGCTAAACTACTAGATGCTCCTTTACAAAAGGATGTACTATTTGGTGCTAATGCTGAGGAGATACTACGTAAAATGGAAGAAAAAGCTAAATCTATGCAAACTGTCAAGGCTTTTCTACAGGTACAACCACCACGTTTTAGCAGAAACTGGCCTTCAAAAAACTGGTCCTTTCCAGCCATGGACAAGCCCCAAAGAGGTAGATACAGGCGCACAAGGGGCAGAGGACAATCTCAAGGATCATATAGAGGCAGACAATGGCAAACTCCAGCACCAAGAGGTGGCGAGGACAGTGCACAACAATACAGAAAACAAACCCAATGACTTCCTCCTTTTCATGCCAAGCAAGTCTCAGCTGGCAGCTCCCTTGGGAGGAAAGCTGGCATTATTTACAAGAAATTGGCATATTATCACAACAGACAAATGGATCCTGGACATTATAAACAGAGGCTACAGATTTCATTTTCACACTCTTCCAAAATGAGAGGCATGCCAAACCTGCCACACAATCAAAGGGCAGAGGCACAAATACAAATTTCAAAACTCATGGACATGAAAGCTATTCAAGAGGTACCTACTCACGAACAAGGTCAAGGTTTTTATTCCAGACTATTTCTGGTACCAAGGAAAGGAACGGACTGGAGACCCATTTTGGACTTATCCATCCTAAATACATTTCTACTGCACAAAATTCAAGATGCTCACATTACAGCAGCTTCTTCCCATGCTGGGCAAGGGGTTTTGGCTGGTAACATTGGACCTCAAGGAGGCATACCTGCATGTCCCAATCAGACAAAGCTGCAGAAGATACCTCAGATTTCTTGCAGGTTCAATCCACTATCAATTCTCTGCATTGCCCTTTGGCTTATCTACTGCGCCCAGAGTATTCACGAAATGCCTGGCATCAGTAATCGCCTACTGCAGACTTCAAGGGATACAAATTTACCCTTATTTGGAAGACTGCCTGATCCAAGCGGACAGCAAGCACAAACTTCTGGAACATCTGGCTTATGCAATATGGTTACTGAATTCTCTGGGATACACAATCAACAAAGAGAAATCCAGGCTAACACCATCTCAGAAAATAACTTTCCTGGGTGCCAACTTGGACACAAACACCCAGATGGTCTACCTTACGCCAGAAAAACAGGGGCAACTAACTCAGTACTTCAAAATACTAGCAAATTGTACCAGGCTTACTGCAAGGAAAATCCTGCAGGCTCTGGGCTCCATGGCATCTTGCATTCTTTTAATCTCATGTGCAAAGTTGCATATGAGAAAACTTCAGTGGTACCTAAAAAACTTATGGTCTCAGCACAGCCACAATTTGGAAACAAGAATACCAATAATTCCATGTTTGCAAAAGGAATTTCTATGGTGGGCCCAAGCATGTCAAACAAACACAGGTCTCCCATTCTGCAAGCCTCAAGCAAATCAAGTCATCACAACAGACGCCTCAGATTACGCCTGGGGGGCGCACATGACAGACAGGTGCATTCAGGGCAAATGGTCCCAAAAGGAAAAGCACCTTCACATCAACCAAAAAGAAATGCTAGCAGTGATAAATGCAATTACAGCATTCAAGGACCTCCTGCATCCAGGACAATTGTTAATAAGAACAGACAACACCACAGTAATGTGGTACATAAACAAACAAGGAGGAACACATTCATACACCCTGTGCAGACTAGCCATGACACTTTGGAACTTGGCTCTGGAATGGCAAATGGAACTTCAAGCACAGTACTTGCCAGGTTTGGAAAACACGCTGGCAGACAGTCTAAGCAGAAATATGACAGATCCGCACGAATGGAAGTTGCATCCTCAGGTGTTTACACAGATAATCCAAGCGTGGGGAAGGCCAGACATAGATCTCTTCGCCTCCCACAGGAATCATCAATTGGAAAAGTTTTGTTCAAGGACTTTCCATCCAAAGGCCTGGAGAGTGGACGCCCTTTCATTCAGTTGGACAGCATGGACAGTGTACGCTTTCCCACCTCTGCCTCTTCTGCCCAAGGTGCTCTTGAAAGCAAGAGCAGACAGACCGAAGATGATACTGATTGCTCCAGACTGGCCAAGACAGCACTGGTACCCACTCCTGAGGAGCCTAACATATACTCCTCCCTGGCCTCTACCTCTAATGCCTCTTCTGCTGACTCAGCACAGCTACAAAACTCTTCACAGTCAGCTGAAAACACTCAATCTCACTGCATGGAAAATTCCTTAACACCACAACAGATCCTACTCCCCAAAGACGTCATCCTGGAGGCCAGAAGGCCATCAACTAGAAAGGCCTACTCCGCAAAATGGAAACGGTTTTGCTCCTGGAATGAGAAAAAAGACCAGGATCCTAGAAAACTAAATTTGCCTCAGGTATTACAGTATCTAGCTGAGCTGCTGAACAGTGGGCTTTCATTTTCCTCCATAAAAATCCATGCCTCAGCCATTTCTGAAGAATTCAACACGGATCCACCGTTATTCTCTTACCCTCTCACCCATTTTTAAGACAGTTCCTCAGAGGGGCTAAGAATATAAGACCACCAAGGAAACAACCAGTGCCAGCCTGGGATCTTAATTACATTCTAGAAAAATTAACACTGCCTCCCTTTGAACCAGCTGCCTCAACAGATTTGCAATATTTGTCCTGGAAAACAGCTTTCCTTCTGGCCATTACCTCAGCTCGTAGGGTTTCGGAGCTACAAGCCCTCATGGCTGTGCAGCCCTTTCTCATCTTCCATCAGGACAGGGTTTCCCTTCGAACCAATCCGTCATTTATGCCTAAAGTGGTATCCAGGGTAGCTTTGAATCAAGCCATACACTTACCTACCTTTTACCCCAATCCTCAAAACAAAGGGGAAAGGCTGCTACATTCCTTAGACTTCCATAGGCAGCTACATTATTATTTGGACAGAACAAAGCCTTTCAGGAAATCAGAACAGCTTTTTGTGTCCTATGCTGTAGGAGCTCAAGGGAAGCCTGTTACCAAACAGACAATTTCAGAATGGATAGGCCACTGCATACGATTTTGTTACTCCTATCATGGGAAATCTGTCACTACAGGCATCAGATCCCACTCCACCAGGGCCACAGCTACCTCTACAGCCTTCCTCAGAGGAGTTCCTACCAAAGATATTTTGGAGGCAGCCACTTGGAGTTCTGTGCATACCTTCACAAAACACTACCACCTGCCTTTATATTCCAAAACTAGAGCAGGCTTTGCCACTGCTGTATTGCAGGGCATTCTGGCTCATCCCAGTTCCACCTAGTGCCTACCACCCTGTGCGTAGCTTTGGGATTCTACCCATATGTGATTACTGCAGCTGTATG
This sequence comes from Protopterus annectens, assembly GCF_019279795.1. NCBI lineage: Eukaryota > Metazoa > Chordata > Ceratodontiformes > Protopteridae > Protopterus > Protopterus annectens. The sequence goes on from NC_056731.1 coordinate 1,842,897,729, forward strand.
CACGATGAACATAGTACAGTTTTGTACCTACCATAAATGTAGATGTTCGAGTGCTAATACAGCTGCAGTACAGGTTTCCCTCCCTCCTTCCCCTCTTGGTAAAGGACTAGTGGCTAACACCTCCTCTTACAACCTAATTTGAATTATCCTCCTATGGTGTATTTGCTTGGGTCTAGGTTAGAACGTCGACAGATGGGAAGACCGACAGCGAAATCACTGACGCGAGAAGATCGACGGATGAAAACACCGACGCGGAGAACACCGAGATGGGGAAAGGATGTGTAAGTATGCGGTAGTGACGGACGTTAGGGTTTGAGTAAGGTAAGTGTGCGATGTTGGCGGTCTGTAGGGGTAGGGGTGGGTTAAGTGAGTTAGGGTTAGGGCGCGAGTTAGGTAAGGGTGCAGTAGTGAATGTTTTGGGTTAGGGGCGGGTTAAGTGAGTTAGGGTTAGGCGAGTTAGGTAAGGTGCAGTAGTGAATGTTTTGGGTTAGGGCGGTTAAGTGAGTTAGGGTTAGGGCGAGTTAGGTAAGGGTGCAGTAGTGAATGTTTTGGGTTAGGGGCGGGTTAAGTGAGTTAGGGTCAGGGAGCGGGTTAGGTTAGTGTGCGATAGTGACGGACCTTAGGGTTAGGGTTTCGGTTAGGGTAGTGGATAGTTGTGTATGTAAGGTTTAGTGTTTGTTTGTTAGGATTTAGGTGTGCTTGTGTTGTGTGTGTGGTTTTTGGTCAGGGAATTTGTTTTGTTTCTTGGTTGTTGGATGCTGTGTTGCGTGTGTGTGGTGTCGTGTTTGTGAGCTGTCGATGATGTGGTGTCGGTGATGTCGTTGTCGATGTTGTGTGCTGTCGGTGTTATAACCTAGAACCATTTGCTTGCAACTACTGTTTTTTGATTACATTGCATTGCTTGAATATATTTTTATATATAATTTATGTATTGCCTTCCTTCTGGGGGCACCTGACATCTGGGGCAAGAAAAGACTGAAGAATATGGCGTCGGCTGTGTCTTATATACCCCTGTCGCACTGACGTCAGGAAAGAAAGCGACAACAACCGACGCCGGACCAAGACTTTGGAATTCGGCCGACCGAGGGACCGCCTGACAGCAGAGAACCCATATGTGATTACTGCAGCTGTATTAGCACTCAAACATCTACATTTATGGTAGGTACAAAACTGTACTTTTTGTACCTACCATAAATGTAGATGTTCGAGTGTATTCACTGCTGCAGTCCAGGTTACCCTCCCTCCATCCCCTATTTCTTAGCTGGGACTTGTCTATACCTTTCTACCCTATACAACCTATGTGGTGTATTTGCTTGTAACTGAAGGTATTGCTTTTATTTATTTATTTTTTTATGTATGTTTTATTACCAGTATGTATTGCCTACCTATCTGGGGGCACCTGACATCTGGGGCAAGAAAAACTGAAGAAAATGGCATTGGCTGCATCTTATATACCCCTGGCACACTGACGTCAGGGAAGAAGCGGCAGCAACCAATGCCGGACCAAGACTCTGGAACTCTGGCCGACTGCGGGACCACCTGACGGCAGGATAACCCAAGTGTAATGACTGCAGCAGTGAATACACTCGAACATCTACATTTATGGTAGGTACAAAACTGTACTTTCAAGTTTATTCACTGTTGCAGTCTAGGTTACCCACCCACCATCCCCCATTCCTTTGCTGGGTCTTATCTGTACTTCTCTATTCTGTACAATCTATGTGGTGTATTTGCTTGTAGATGAAGGTAGAGCTTTAGTTTACTGCATGCATGTTTATTGGCATAAATTAGCCTACCTTTTTGGGGGCACCTGACATCTGGGGCAAGAAAAACTGAAGAAAATGTCGTCGGCTGCATCTTTTATACTCCTGGCGCACTGACGTCAGGGAGGAGGCGATAGCAACCGACGCCGTACCAGGACTTTGGAATTCAGGCTGACTGTGAGTAGCCTGCCAGCAGGATAATCCAATTCTAATTACTGCAACAGTGAATACACTCGAACATCTACATTTACGGTAGGTACACAACTGTACTTTTTGTATCATGAATGTGGAATGTACCTCACAAGACATCTGCAGCAGCTGGAAAGGCCACAGAAGTACCTCACAAAGAAGATTACTGGCCTCAAACAAATGCCCTACACTGACCGCCTCAAAAAACTCCAGCTTTACTCCGTAGCATATCACCTACTCCGAGGTGATCTCTGCCTAACATATAAAGCTATGTCAAACCCAGAGCTGTTGGACATGCTGCACCTAAAGAAATCCCAATCCATCTGAGCTACACGCTCTAGGGACCTAAACCTTATCACCACAATAAACAAGATATGCTGGAAGGATAGATTCCTACCCCAGAGACTTCCCATACTCTGGAACTACCCATCTATGTCAAGCAAAGTTCTTCATTAGCACTCTTCAAGAAAAATCTTGATGAGTGGATGGGAAATAGGAAATACACCCGGGGATCACTTCTGTGTCTCTGCTCGACAGTGGCACAGGAAAATAACTTTCTTGGGTGGCATAAGCCAGGGAACCTTGTTGGCTAGGCTTACGTAGGCCCTTGGACCAATAGCCTAGTACCTATACCTACCTATGTATCTATGAAATTGCTGAACATCCCTCGTAGCCTGGATTAGAAGATCCTTCTTCCACTGGTTTAGTGTCCCTTTCTTTATTTGGAAATCCTTTGCTATTTCTAATGATTTTCTATATTTTTTCTTTTCTGCTTGAGTTCAATCACATATTTGCTTTATCTCAAAACCTTGCCTTCAGTTCATTCCAAGTGATAGTAGCCTGTCCCTTCTTCTGTTCAAAAATATGGCACATTGTTTCTAAAACCTTGCCTTCAGTTCATTCCAAGTGTTAGTAGCCTGTCCCTTCTTCTGTTCAAAAATATGGCACATTGTTTCTAATACACATGTTCTAAATTTGGGGTCATCTAGCATGAATGAGGGGAAGTGCTAATACTTCAAAAATAGTTCTCTATTAAATAGTTGGCATGTTATTATCAGAGGTGTGTTGTCTGAAAGAAAAAGAAGGCCTGTAACAAAGGTAGCCAAGCAGTGTATCTGCTCATAATGCATTTGTATTTTGTCACTTCTAGACCATGAAGTTCCCAATCCAATATCAGCCAATTCCATATCCAGATTATAAGCTTAAATAGCTTTGTTTTCCTTGGGCCAACACTTACATGTTTTTTTGTAGGTTACCTTGCTCCAGTGCACTGCCAAGAAAATGGATTTCTCCATAAAATCTGTTATTGTATTCAAGATCTTTATAAAAAAAGTTAGCCTTTGGGAGGAGGTATACAGAAGCCAGTGTTATTAAATTCACTTCAATTCTTCCTTTCATTCCAGAAAAGAAGCCATGTGCCTCTGGTATATAATCTAATACATGGAAGTTCAAATCAGCCGTTTGTGCAATAGCTAACCTCTTGTCTTACATCTTGGGTATGCTGAGCTTGTCAGGACTTGAAAACCTGTATTGTTGAGCCAGTGGGAAGCTTTGGAACTTAAGTGTGTCTCTGTAATGCTACTAGATATCTTTTAATTAACAGAAGGACCCTATTTCTCTTAATAGGGCCATTAATGTTCCGACTTAATAACGTAAGAGTACATGCCATCGGAACACCTTTCTCCCTATTCTTCTATAAGGCCACCATTATACCTGCTGTGGTACTCAGCATTATCATAAACATTAATCCAAGGTTTATTTGTTGTGTCTTTCTGAAACTGTTACATTACATTCATATAATACAGTTTTCTGCATGAAATCATTGCCAAAAATCATATTTTCACTCAAAGCCTTAAACAGTGCCTTAAAAAATGTGTAGCATTCAGGACTATTTACACTACATAGATTACTTCCAAGGAGAGAGACACTTCTCTTTTTCTGGCAACCTTACTTGCCTCTTCTTCAAAGCCATATTAGGCCACAATCTAGCCGACACCCAAGCAATCCATGAACCGGTTGTTTTCCCAGTCCAGTTTTTTTTTAATATACATTAATGACAGACTTTCCACCTAACAGCCTTTTGAATATCATAACTGGCACGAGCATTACCCCCTACAGGTAAAACTGAATTTATTCTCCTCCAATACTTTCTCAATTATCATAGTATGATAACCTGATTTCCAACTGAAAAATACTGATTAAAGCAAAGTGCCTCAGTTTTCATTGCCCAGCAAACTCAACTTTGTTAGACATTAAAGCACATACATCTGCTGCACAGTAGTGCAGCAGGCAGTGTTGTCACCTTACAGCAAGAGGGTCTCTGCTTGTATTTTAGGCTGGGATGTCTTCTGTGTGGAGTCTGCATATCCTCCCTGTATTAGGGTGGGTTTTCACCAGGTGCTCCAGTTTCCTCCCACATTTCAAAGACATGCAGTAGTTAAATTAGGTATTCTAAATTGGCTGTAGGTGTGTGTAGCATGTGTATGTATGGTATGGAGGACATTCATGGTAGAGCTAGCCACTCTGCTGCATGAATATTAGCTCTAGATGATTGTCACTGCTGAAGTGACGCCTGACCCCATGTGCAAAAATGGGAAAAAAACGATTGTGAATGAATGGAAATATGTATCTCCATTTTCACTAGGTCATAATGTTATGACTTCATTACTTCCTTCATCACCTGGATACAAGAGCATCCAGTTATAAGCATGAGAGCTCAGTCCAAAGCTAACTCCATCTTTAACTTCAGTATTACTTTTTCACCTTAATGGAGTTTTTATGCATAATCAGGGCCCCCTCTCTTAACATTTGCTGGCCCAAGGTGGTATTTCTACTACTAGGGGAAATTTGGCAAGGCCATCAGGAAATGCCTCCTACTCATTATGAGGAGCATTCTGTAGCATACAGCTCCCAATCCTAGTGTGAAGGAGGCTGGGAGGAGCTTTGTGTGCATGAGGCGTCATGGTGAATAGTAGCAGAGAGGGAGAGCAAAGTGGATTCTGTAGAATTTTTTCATCAAAACCTGTTTAAATTGAATTGAATTGAACTGAATTATTGAAAATGAAGATCCTAATGTACAAGAAGAAGTTATTATTACAACCCTCCAGCTGGGACGATTGTAGGATTATATATTGAAGAACTTGGTATGTCATTAAGAACCAGGAATGGAAAAAGGAGCATCATGGGCTGAAATAGTCAGCAGGTTCAATCCGGAAGAAAATATGATGAGAACACAGGATGAAGAAGATGGGGAATAAGAGAGAGAGAAAGATTTTCAGGAGCAGAAACACTACAAATAAAAAGGAGATTTAAGAAGAGACAACTAGCAAAAGATACATGGTGAGAATTCAGTGTAAGCAAGGTATACCTCTGGAAAGGTATAGAGTTTGGAACAAAGTAATTTTACCATTGGGAATTGCATCACCAGAGGTAAGATAATTTATTTTAGTTGTGAAAAAGACCTTTTGTGATATTAATTTTGAAACATGGTCAGAACCGGAAAAGTTAATGAATATGAAAATAGTGCAATGTGCTACCATGGAACAGTTATACAATATCAGCACAAAACAGAAACACAAAAAAGTAAATATACATTTCAGAATGGATATTTAGAAAGAGACTTTTTTACATTAAAATAATGTCACAGTGTCATTCATTTATTAAAAATTATAATGCTATAGGGTTATGGACACTTGAGGGGTTGTAATGTGATTATAAAATTGGTAAATGGAAAAATTCAACATATACCAAATGTTATTTTTGTTGAGGGTTTAAACGGTTTTGTAAGATATGCACAACAACCCAAAGCATGTTTTTGTAGGTCAAATGAACATTTACTTGAAAAGTGTGATAAAAAGAAATGCAAGTTATGTAAAAAGGACAGTAAGAATTTTAAACTAGAATGTTATAAATGTAAAAAAGGTGGGAAATGCATGGAGGGATTGTAATGAAAAGGAAATATGGATGACGCAGAAGAAAGTGAACAAATAAAACAACAAAATGAGACAGAAATTGAAAAAAAGAAGCAGAAGAGATGGGATATGAATGAAACATGGCTGAGTAAGTTTCCTATATAGAAAATAAAGATGAGCAAGTTTATTTCTAAAAAATAATGAAGGGGAGAATAGTGGAGAGAATGAAGAAGAAGGTGCCATATAACATGTATGTAAAAAGAAAAATTAAATTGGTAAGACAGTAAAAGACAGAAAGAGAAAAATGTAAAAGAAAGAAAAAAAGGACATGGGTGATTATAGAGTTATCACATTAAATATAAATTGTTTAACCAATAATGTCAGAAGATTTAAGTATCATTGATATGAACAAAATTATCCAGATTTTATAATATTAACAAATACTAGATGCATAACTAGTAATAAGAGAAAGCAATTTGAGATACTATGGGGGAGGGTGTTATATAGAATCTGGGAATAAAATGATGGTCAGGATTAATGTTATTGTGTAAAAGAGATGATGTAAAAATATTAAATTATATAACTGTAGCAATAATAATATTAACAGTAATAGATATTCTTGTAAATGGACACATTCTAAGAATTTTTATGGTTTATAGATATACAAACATAAAGAAAATAGATTATTTGAAAAAATTAAACCATATGTTATTGTGAACATGAATTTGATTATAATGGGTGATTTTAATTGTAATTTGAGGAAAGAAGTGGGAAATGTTAGGGGATATTAAAAATGAAAGAAATTATAAGCATTTGGAGAAATAAAGTTAGGGAAAAGAGAGAATACATGTATAGAATGAATGATTTTAAAGTAGAAATTGATTATCTGATTTTTTTTTCAAAGACATTAAACAAATTTACATTTACTAAACAGGTTGATCAGGTATGTTTTAGTATAACATCTATACTGATATATATTAGTGTATATATAATTTCTATTTCTATATTTTTTTCTATGTTGTTTTTATTCTATGTTGTCTCTAACAGAACAATTTTATCAGTGTCACATTTTGATATGTAATGTTAGTAATTTAATAAGTAATATAAATAGGTATTGAAGACAACAAGACAAAAACCAGCTGTGATTGTCTATATTAATTTTATTTATCTTGCTTACATTATAGCATCACATAACATCATGAGTTTTTAGTATATGAAATCTATTGATATTTATATTTTTTAGAAATGATGTCTTTGTTTGTAATGTTGTAATATATTATCATAGCAGCGCTATTCCATAACTATGGACTGAGCAAAGACAATTTTTATAGTTGTCGCTTTAAATGAGGAAATTAATGTTTAATTATTTAATCATCTATTCATTAGCAGATAAGAACATTACTTAATTGACTAATGAAATGACTCAGTAGAGTATATAAGCTGAAGGTTTTTACTTGGAAATTGTAACCTGATGAAGCATACTCGATGTATGTGAAAGCGCTCGTTCGTTTTATTCTGTGTTGTGAATAAAAGAATTGTTTTACTTTGTGGTGGATTCCTTGGTTTTTATCTAGTACCTTTTGTGCCTACTCTGCTGGAATCCTTTGGATGATAACTAGCCTGTGCTTACTTACATTAAACAAATTAATAGAAGGAGTGATAAAGACATGCTTTTCAGATCATAATGCAGTTTGGGTGTGTATCTACAATATATTAAAGCAGGTAAATGTTTTTAAAAAATTAACAATATGAATACAAGGAGAATTTTTGAAAAAGAAGTCAAAGTTTTATTAAAAGAACATGTTACAACAAGATTTATATATAAAACTGGTAGGTATGGTGGTTTGAGTGAAAAAGAAATAAAAAAAAATAGGAAAATATAGAAAACGATTTTTTAGGAGAATGTAGAAATTTTTAATAAGAAATAGAGGATGTCCTTCAAGGATGCATCTGCAGTCCTTACAAATGGGTTGTCCTGTCGTCAGGCAGCCCTTCGGTCGGCCGGATTCCAAAGTCTGGGTCTGGCCTCGGCTGATGTCGCACTTCACCCGACGTCATAGCTGCAGTTCTTCGGGTATAAAGGTATCAGCCGACGCCATTTTCCTCAGTCTTTCTTGCCGCATGGCGCCCGAAGCAGAAGCTGTTCGCAAGTGCCGGTCGGTCAGAACCAGAGATTACTACTACCGAAGACTTCTAAAAAGCTAAGTACCCCGTTGGGGACTCTTTCTTGCCTCAGCCGATGTCAGAAAAAGTGAATAACTGTTTAACTTGTGGGAAACAAATACCTCATAAAGATTTCCACTCTTACTGCCTACCTTGTTTAGGCCCAGACCACGATGTAGCAGCTTGTCTAGCCTGTGCTTCTTTCAACCGACGGACGCTTAGACGTCGGTCGGAATTTGCTGAGGAGTTTTTCGGCTCCGCTTTTGCTTACATTATGCCATCGGAAACTCCAACTACGCAAATAACTAAAAAGCGCAAGGAAAAGGACCGACACTCGCGGTCCGCGGTTTCGGCCGAAACCGCGGTTAAGCCAACCTCGAGTGTCTCGGTTTCGGCTGAAACCGAGTCCACGGTTCTTCCTTCGGCCGAAAGCTTACCTCCTACCGAGGCCTCATCCAGCATGGCTGAATCTGCTACTGAAATCCCACCTGCTCTTGCAGGTTCACAGGATTTATCTGATACTTTTCCTTTAGATATTTCTACTCCTGCACGTGGAGCTGCTAGGCCCCCTGCATCCATGTCGATTAAGGCTTTTGCCAGGGCCAAAGCAGCAAAATCTACCAGAACTGTGCCTGCTAAGACCCCCTCTCACAGGCCTAGCTCTAGTTCTCAAATGCTTAGTCTAGCAGAGGATCTCATTTCTTTGATCCGGGGATCCCAACCCCACCCAGACAGGGCCTCTCACCCTCCAGAGAAGAGGCCTAGAGCAGAGCCCCCTGAGCCAGTTTCTTCAGATGAATCCTCTGATGATTCAGATAATACAAACCCTCCAGAGGGCCCTTTTTCTCCTTATGAGGACTCTGATGCAGAAGAGTCCATTCCTTCTGCCTCTCCGCCTGAGGAATTTTCTTTTGGAGAAACCTTGCATGCTATGAGGGAACAATTTCAATGGCAGGGCCAGGATTTTTCAGACTCTAGGAAAAGGCTTAGAACCTTTTTGCATTTGCCACAGCATAGGCCTTTAGCCATTCCTCCAGTACTTACTGTTGTGGATGATGCATTTAATGATGCTTGTACTGCTCCTGATTCTCTTCCTCCGGCCCCTGCTAAGCCCGATAGGTACTACAGGGTTCCGGATACACATTATCATTTGTATAAGGCTCCTTTTGCAGATCCTGAAACTATCGCCCAGGGACCCAAGGCTGTAGCAGCTACCTCTGCCAAAAAAACCCTCCCCTCTGAAAGGGAATCTAGGGCCTTAGAGAGATGGGGTAAAAAAGTTAACACTTCTGCTACTCTTTCAGCTAGGGCCTTAAACTGTCAATTCCACATGATTCAGTATCAGGAATTTATGTTAGATCAGTTAACTAAAAAACTGTCCTCGGATGAACCATTAGACAAAAATCTGTTCAGGAAATGGTACATAACATTCAGCAGGTCAGTAATCATTCCTTAAAATGCGGCTATGATGCACTGGAGGCTTCTTTTAGATCAGCTATGACTGGTACAGTGATCAGAAGACATGCATGGTTAAAAGAGCAGTCCTTACCAGACCATGTTAAATCAAAGCTCCTAGATGCTCCTATGGATAAGCTCAATTTGTTTGGCTCCCCGGCACAGCAGGTGCTGAAGAAGGTGGAAGAGAAAGCAAAATCTGTCCAGACAGTCAAGGATTTCTTGCAGGTCCAGCCTCCAAGGTTTAGTAGGAACTGGCCTTCCAAGAATTGGTCCTTTCCAGACACCGCCAGAGCCCAGAGAGGCAGGAATAGGTGCTCAAGAGGCAGGGGTCAATCCAGAGGTACCTACAGGGGACGTCAATGGCAGGCTAACAACCAGCGAGGTACTGCCACAGATCCAGCCACCACAACTTCCACAGGACAATCACAGTGACTTGGCTCTGGCACCGCCTACCAGGGAACAACTAGAAGCACCCTTAGGCGGAAAGCTAGCCTTATTTTCAGTAAACTGGCACTACATCACAGGAGACAAATGGATTTTACAGACAATAGACCAAGGTTACAGGTTTCACTTCCATACTCTACCAAGGAAGAGAGGAATGCCAAACCTACCTCCAAATCAGAAAACAGAAGCTCTACAACAAATAAATCACTTACTAAGGATGAGAGCTATAGAAAGGGTACCGTCTATGGAACAGGGCCAAGGATTTTACTCCAGACTCTTCCTGGTACCAAGAAAAGAAAACCAATGGAGACCTATTCTAGACCTGTCCGCTCTAAACACATACCTCATTGTTCCAAAATTCAAAATGCTGACCCTACAGCAGCTTCTTCCCATGCTGGGCAAGGAGTCTTGGCTGGTAACTCTAGATCTCAAGGAGGCATACCTGCACGTCCCCATACGACCAAATTGCAGAAGATATCTCAGATTTCTTGCAGGATCAGAGCATTATCAATTCTCAGCATTGCCCTTTGGCTTATCTACTGCCCAGAGTATTCACGAAATGCCTGGCATCAGTAATGGCTCATTGCAGGCTTCAGGAATTCAAATTTACCCTTACCTGGACGACTGCCTGTTACAAGCGGACAACAAAAACAAATTAACAAAAGATTTGAAAAAGGTCATTCATCTACTGCAAGCCCTGGGATACACAGTCAATATAAAAAAGTCAAGGCTGATACCATCCCAAAGGATAACCTTCTTGGGTGCAGAGCTGGACACATCAAACCAAATGGCATTCCTAACAGTAGAAAAACAGAAGCACCTCCCTCTCTACTTCATGGCATTAACAAAGCAGAACCAGCTAACAGCAAGAAAAGTCCTGCAAGCCCTGGGTTACATGGCATCCTGCATAATATTGATTCCACATGCCAGACTACATATGAGAAAGTTACAGTGGTACCTAAGGAATTTATGGTCTCAGCACAAGCACAGCCTAGAAACCCGAATTCCAATAATTCCATGCCTGAAGCAAGAATTCCAATGGTGGGCTCAGGCCTGTCAATCAAACAAAGGACTGCCCTTCCACAGACCTCAACCAAGTCAGACCATCACAACGGACGCCTCAGACCTCGGTTGGGGGGCACACATGTTGGACAAGTGCATACAAGGCTTATGGACTCAAGACCAGCTGCACCTACACATAAATCAAAAGGAGATGCTGGCAGTAAAACTGGCAATTCAGACATTCAGACCATTTCTTCGACAGGGTCAATTGCTGATAAGGACGGACAACACCACAGTCATGTGGTACATCAACAAACAGGGAGGCACGCATTCATACCCTCTATGCCGGATGGCAATGGACCTCTGGAATGTGGCCCTGAGCTTCAACATTCAGTTACAAGCAATATTTGTACCAGGAAAAGAAAATATACTAGCAGACATCCTAAGCAGAACTACCACGGATGCCCACGAATGGATGCTACATCCAGACATCTTCAAAACCATTACAGGGAAATGGGGACTACCAGAAATAGACTTATTTGCATCCCCACACAACCACCAATTGAAAAAATTCTGCGCGAGGGCATACCACCCACTTGCTTGGAAGGTGGACTCCCTATCTTTCAGTTGGAAAAACCTGACAGCATATGCATTCCCACCTCTTCCTTTGATGCACAAGGTGCTATTGAAGATCAAAGAAGACCGCCCAAGGATCATCCTGATAGCTCCAGACTGGCCGAGGCAGCATTGGTACCCATTACTGAGGAGTATGTCTCGGGAACAAATATGGCCTCTGCCCCTAGTTCCCTTACTGTTAACACAGAACAACTTCAAAACCCTGCATCCAAACCTAAAAACACTGCAGCTGGCTGCCTGGAACATTGCATAAGACAAAATAACCCAGATTTATCTCAAAGGGTTAAAGACATTATCTTGGAGGCTCGCAGACCCTCAACAAGAAAAAAATATTCAGCAAAATGGAAAAGATATCTCATTTGGAGTGCAGCAAAAGGAGAAAATGTGTCACTGGTAAACATAGCTAACATCCTGGAATACTTGGCAGAGCTCTTCCACAAAGGCCTGTCCTATTCTTCCATTAAGATTCATGCATCAGCTATTTCGGCAGAATACAACATGGACCCTCCAGTCTTCTCACATCCTCTGCTCAGGCAGTTTCTGAGAGGAATTAAAAATGTAAAGCCACCTAGGAAGCCACCATTGCCCGCATGGGACTTGAACTTTGTGCTAGAAAAGTTGACACTCCCTCCTTTCGAGCCAGCAGCAACAGCAGAATTACAGTACTTATCATGGAAAACTGCTTTCCTGCTTGCAATCACTTCAGCAAGAAGGGTTTCTGAACTACAGGCATTAATGGCAGTACAGCCCTTCCTTATCTTCCATCAAGAAAGAGTGTCCATGAGAACTAATCCTACTTTTATGCCAAAGGTGGTCTCCAGGGTATCTTTAAACCAAGCTATCCACCTGCCTACATTCTTCCCCAACCCACAGAACAAGGGAGAAAGACTGTTACATACCTTGGATGCACATAGACAATTGCGTTACTACCTGGCCAGGACCAAGAGCAATAGAAAAACTGACCAGCTACTGGTAACATATGCAACAGGAATGGAAGGGAAAGCAATTTCAAAACAGACAATCTCCAAGTGGATAGGAAATTGCATTAGATTTTGTTACTCTTACCATGGGAAGAAAACTCCAGAAAACATCAGACCTCACTCTACAAGGGCTACAGCCACTACCACAGCTTTTTTACAAGGAGTGGCTACCAAAGACATTTTAGAGGCTGCTGCTTGGAGCTCCGTGCATACATTTGCCAAGCATTATAATCTACCCTTATACTCCAGATCCCGAGCAGGTTTTGCCACTGCTGTTTTGCAAGGGATCTTAACTACACCATAATCTTATTACTCCTCCTCCCCCAGTTTGGCTATGGTATTCTACCCATTTGTAAGGACTGCAGATGCATCCTTGAAGGACATAGTACAGTTTTGTACCTACCATAAATGTAGATGTCCGAGAGGCATGCATCTGCAGTCAGGATTACCCTCCCTCCTTCCCCTCTGAGGTACTCCTAGGGTATTTGCCCATCTTCTAGCTAGCTGGGGAAATCTATTATGGTGTATTTGTTTGTATATATGTATATACATGTTTATTTTTATTTGCTCTTTCTTATTTGGAAACTTTTGCAATTATCCAAATTTAGCCTTCCTAGAGGGCACCTGGCATCTGGGGCAAGAAACACTGAGAAAAATGGCGTCGGCTGATACCTTTATACCCGAAGAACTGCAGCTATGACGTCGGGTGAAGTGCGACATCAGCCGAGGCCAGACCCAGACTTTGGAATCCGGCCGACCGAAGGGCTGCCTGACGACAGGACAACCCATTTGTAAGGACTGCAGATGCATGCCTCTCGGACATCTACATTTATGGTAGGTACAAAACTGTACTTTATAGGACATGATAGAAAATGAAGATGAGAGGATTTTTTAAGACACAAAAATATATGGGCAAAATGAGAAAAAGGGTTATATAATTGTTAAAGAAACAATATTTAATGAGGGAAGAGAAAAGTCTCCATTTTTAAGAAAAAAAAAAAGAAGAGACAGAATAACAGAACCGGTGAAAATGAAGGAAGGTGATTATGTTAGAAAGCAAAGGGAGGCTGAAAAAGAAGTAATTTTCTGAGAGATACATATGAAGAAAACAAAGAAATAAATAAAGCTGGAATGAGAAAAATTTTCAGATGAAGTGAGTGAAACATTGGAAAAAAATGATTAGGATAGAAGAAACAGAAAATACTTTGAAAATGGTTGATGAGAATTCATCAGTGAGTTTAGATGGTTTGAAGTCTAAGTTTTATAAAAAATATGGGATAAAATCACAAAAAAATTAAATATTAAATTAATGGAAAGATCAAGGTTTTAAAGAAAATAATATATGTGAAGAAGCTATGAGATTAATTTGGAAGAAGGGACAAAGAGAAGGTTTACCAAACTGAAGACCATCATTGATGAATAGTGATTATAAAATTCTAATGAAAATAATATAAATTAGATTAGACAAGATTTTAGAACAAAATAGGAAGGAGAAATTTATTGAATTAAAAAAGGAATATGAGTAAAATATTAATGATGATAAAAGAAATAATATGGAGAAGTAAGATTAGTAGGTAAAGATATGGAAAAAGCATATGACAGTATTATAAGAAAACAATTATGGGATGTTCTAGTAAAATATAATACTGAGAAAAGTATAATATGATTAATTAATATGTCATATGAAAAAGGGATGATGAGTATTATAGTAAATGGATGGGTAATAGGGAAAATTAAAATAGAAAGAGGAGTAAGGCAAAGTTGTCCATCAAGTACTGTGTTATTTGCCTTGTGTATGAATGCAATAATAAAGTTATTATTAAAAGATATGAGAGAAGCTACATACAGATATGATTGTATACATACATCAATAATGATGGTATATGCAGATGGAATTTTTATAGCAAAAAATATAGGATGGTTAATTGACATGATAAAAAGAGGGGAAGCATACTTAGATTATATAGGCTTGAAAATGAATAAAACAAAAGTAAATGTTTTGGCAAAGTAGCTAAAAAGCTGAAATTTATCTCAACTGTAAAAAAATGAGATTGTAGGACTACATTTTGAAAGATGTAGAGATATGGAAGAACAATGGAATGACAGTATTAGACAGTTACAAAAACATGGAAGGTATGAAGAGTATTTAATTTAACATTTTAAGAAATAAAGCATATTTAATTAATAATTATATTTTAGGAAAGTTATTTACGATCGATTGTGGCATGTCCTCAAATTGTAGAAAAGGAAATTTTACAAGTTATTTTTGTTTTTTATGGGGGTTCTAGATTGAACCCAGTTAAAAGATAAATAATGTATAATAATGAAGAAGAAATAGGGTGTTTACATTTGAAGAATCCAGTTGTATTTGAGCATCTTTATGTCTTTACAAGATTCTGAAAAGAAGAAAGTATGAATAAGAAAAAGTAATATTTAGATGAAAAATAAATATCGCGAATTGTGGTCAGAAAAGAAGACTAGAAGTAAAAACTAGGAAGGAGAAGGGACATAATGGAAAAAATCCTTAGAATGGAGAATTAATACAACAAAGTATAGGAAAATTGAAAGGAATTGTATGAATGTTTAATGGCATAGGATGTTTATCTTTGGAAAGAGTTGAGAAAACAGATAAAAGAGGCTATTAAAAACAAAAGGTATGATTTAAAAAGTGGGATGGAGGACAAGATTTCATGCGGAGATGAAAGATTAGAAAACTACCAGTTAATAAAGAAATTAAATACAAAGCAATATAATTTAAGAAAATGTACAGCATACGGAACAAAATAAACTATAGAACATGCACTTATGGAATGTTATAAAATTAAGAAAGTGTGAAAAAAGAGAGAAACAGAATAATTGGATTTGGAAGAAAAAAATAAAATGGAGACTATGTTGTATGGATGGAACAAAAGTGAGAGTTGTAAGATTATAGATAAAAAAGGTAAGATATACATAACAACTGTATATCATATATGGTTGGCAGCAACAAAAGTTGGGGTTAAATTTGAAATATGTTAAAATATAAAATGTTGGTTGTATCAAAACATTGGGGAGGTTAAATACGTTAATGGATTATATGGAAACTTAAGAGTAAATCTTATGAGAAGAGGTTCATAAAAAGGAGTTTTTTTGGAATAACGTATAATCTTTTTTAATTAAATGATTTTATGTGAAATAAAGGACCTATATTCTTTTTGATAGGTGCCATGGGCTCTTTTACATCCACCTGAGCTACCTCCAGCTCAAGCAGATGAGATCTCACATTCAATTCACATCTCATCCAAAGAGGACATGCTGAGGAGTGCATCACCCATCCCCATGCTACACTGCAGTGTCAGCAATCCATTTAACCTAGTCTGGGAATAGAATCCACAGCCTTCTGCACCAAGGGTAAGTGTGTTACCTGTTGTGCCACTGACAATGCCATGAAGCTGAAGTCTCCATTGAACCCAATAAAAAGTGTACTTATTAGCTAAGTGTTTCGCCGAAAGTACACATTACCGAACGTCCCTAATGTCGTAAAATAGCTGTTAATGCCGAAAATGTCGATCACGACATTGTCAGCAGTTAACAGCAATCCCACCCTTCCCATAACTCCCTAACTAACTAAGCTAACATCCCGTTTATGCAGGGGGCAAGCCCCCCTACCCCCCCCAACTTAATATTCCAACTCCGAGATTGCACTACAGTGAGGAAAGGGATGCATTTCCCTAACCGCACTGTACCGCGATCCCTTTAGATGAGCGAACGTTATATTTGCGAATGCACAGTCCATTCGCAATTATACTGTTTGCTCACATAAACTGCCGAAATATGAAGTATTCGAACATCTGTTGTTCGAATATTTCATAGCCATGCAATTACACGGCAACATTTCAACAGGAAACCATACATTATTTATATATATATATATATATATATATATATATATATATATATATATATATATAGATAGATATATAAGTCCTGATCCTCAAATTCTCTCCTGTTGCTCAACTTCAGTACTATGCCTGGCCTCCAAATTTTTGTCAGTATTTATTCCTTGAATGCAAAATTTTCTAGTGACACAATAACACTCTGGGGGGGGGTGTTCTACTGTTTATGGGTTGCAGTCTCCATGGTGTTCTATGCATCCTATCTTTTTTAACATTATCTAATTGGATGTCAGTTCATGTAGACAGCTATTGCAGTACAAACTGGAGGCAATCCACCCCTTCAAGATCCTCTGATATTTTATTCAAGCACAGATTTTTACAACTGGATCTGTCCTCTGAATCTGTCAACTCATCTTCTGTGTAATTCATCTGGGCTTCTGCTGCATCTACCCGGGGTCAAATGTCAATATTTTCATCCAGTAATGACTGCATGATATCAGAATGTTGTTTTATACTCTGTTCTGTGTACACCAGTCTAGTAACATTTTAGCTATATAGTCCTGTATAGTCTTAGTCATGTCTTTAATTTCTTTTAAAATTAGGTGTAAGGAAGTTTCTTCACTTGTGCTGGTTGCTGTCTATGTTCGCTGTGTTTGCAGCCACTTTTGCTGACAGGAGACCAACCAAATCAGTTTGCCATTTTAAAGTATCTGATTTCCAAGTGCTCCTTCTGTCTCTTTCTTTCTTTTTCATATAGCTGATGTGTAACATGCTGCTAATAAATCTGGAGAACTCTCATGGGGAGAAAAGCCCTAGAATCTGGTCTTAATAAAAACTAGGGACCAGAATGAGTGCCTGCTGTTTGGTTGTGAGAGTCCTAATCAGTCCCAGCTCTCTCACGCTTGAGTCAGCACCTAAAACTCTCCTCAGATCTTGACCACCTATGGAAGAATCCTTTTCCAATTGCTCAGAGGAATCTACTTCAAGTATTCCAAGAAGGAGAAGATATATGAAGAGGCATCATGACTCTCCATTAGAGTTCCCCACATCAGACGTGGATCTTCTAAAGGTGAAGCTTCCCCATAATCTTCTTCAAAAGACCTCAAATTTGGGGACATCTTGGAGTTGATGAGGCAGAGGTGATCTTGGCCTTTTGATCTCACTTCTCATACGGCACATGCAGGAGACTTTTGGGTCTTCCTCTCTACCACTTGGGTGGTACCTCCTGCCAAGAACATGGCTGAGTCTTTTCCTATTAAAGTGTACAAGATTATCTGCCCTTCCAAGACAGATCTACTTGAAGTAAGGCACCCCTTGCAAACTCCATTGTGATGGTGACTGCCATCAGTACCAACCCTCCCAGAGGACAGCCCTCTGATTAATCCCACTATATGTTTGTAGGGCTATGGATCATATGGGAAAAAGCATTCAGAATCTGGTATTTTCTCTATAAGGGTCATGAGCTACCTGATGCACATAACCTGATTTCAGTGTGACCTTGCAGGAAAAAAAAAAAACACCTAACAGATTGAAAAAAAACATGTAACAAACTGAAAAAGTTGCCAGACAGTGATCTACACTTCTGACTAGAATCTCAGTTGACAACCATGGCGAGCTTTGTGTTGGTTCCATAAGGCTGAAACATACAACAGTGAATGAAGCAGAGTGGGCAGATGGAGCAAGTATTACCACAAGAATACAGGCCTGGATCAGATTATGCAGGTTCACAAAAGGCTTCAAAACATCCTTCACCAGTGCATCCTTTGATTGGTTCTCACTTCTCAGACATCAGCTGAAGGAGAAGTTGCTCAGGAGCAGTTAGGAGTGGAACAAGTTTGTGGTTGTTGGGGTAAAATATGTTTTATTGTATAGATTTTCACAGACAGTTGAGATTCGTTTTTCACGGGACCAGAAATAATGATCAGCTTTTCATTTCACTTGCTTCAAATACAGTAGACTAGAATATTTCCTAAGTTACCTTGTCAGGATCAATATTAAATTGTCAACTGGAGAAATAGTTGACATTCGCAGTGTTGAACCAGAAACATCAAAACTCTGGAATCCTGACAAACATAAACAGTATGTATAAAACACTTTTTGCAGAGAGGCAAAGTTCCTGCACCCTCCACACCCCATGCTAATTATATACACTAACTCCGAGTTTGCACTACAGTGGGGAAAGGGGAAAATCCGTTAACCTACTGTACTGCAATCAAGGAGTTTTGATGTTTCCAGTTTGACACTGTATGTGTCTTGACTATTTTTCCATTGGAAAAATGAAGGTATACCCACCTTGTCCTGATGGCTGTCAAGATTGTATTGCTTACCGTTATGTTTATAGTCATAAGGTGATTCCAGGTAAACCCAGTGTTCATTCAAAAATCTCAAGTGCTATATCTTTAGCCTTCTTTAGAAACTTTTCAGAGGATAACATTTTTAACTGAATTATCACTTAAGACATAAGCAAATAAGTTATGTACTCACCATAACATTTAATGTTTGTTGTCTATCTCGCCTTCATTCATTGTTGGTTGGGTTCGGTTCCGACTTGGCCTATACAAAACCTCGAGAGCTTCACCGGCTCGTGGCTACACCCTATCCCATCATGCTCAGGGAAGATTACCCAGATCTTGTTTGCAGATATTGTAGTTATTACCTTCCAATATATAACCATATACAAAAAGAGACTAAGAAGAGATTCAGAGAACAACAATTCCAATTTGCAAGAAAACACTCGATCCTCCAGGAGTGAAGCTGGGGGAAGGTGGGTGGGATGCAAGAATGAAGGCGAGATGGACAACAAACATGGAACGTTATGGTGAGTACATAACTTCTTAATGTTATGTTGTCCTATCTCACACCTTCATTCATTGCTGGTTGGGACAGCGTCTTTAGCACCTTCTTTCTTGTGTGGCTCAGGGGAAAATACTCTTCAGAACAGTGAACTCTTTTGTTCTGCTGAGATAGAAACATAGCTGTCTGTGTACGTCTAATTGGTGCAATTTGTACTCTGACTTGTTGCCATAGTTAGGGAAAAAGACAGGCAAGTCAATGGATTGATTTAAATTCCCTTCTGAGAATACTTTTGGGAGAAATGAAGTGTTAGTTCGCAGGGAAACTCTTATCTTTGTGAAAAATCATGTAAGGGGGACGTATTGATAATGCTTGAAGTTTTGATACCCATCTAGCAGACGTGATGGCTACCAAGAAGGTTGTCTTCCACATTAAAAACTGTAGTTCACAAGTTGATGCTGGCTCAAAAGGGGAAAGGATCAAGGTGGATAAAACAAAATTTAGGTTCAATGGCACTGGTGGCTCTTTTCCTGGAGGTCTTAGTAAAAAAAAAGAAGTTATATCTTACCATAATGTTCCATCTGTGTTGTTGATCTTCATTCATTCATTACTGATGGGTTATCGGTTCCGTCCTCGGAACCGAGCCGGCCTCATACCAAGCTCGCGTCAGCCAAAAACTCTTGAGTCAAGATCTTACCCAGAATGCTCTGCTCCCTGTTACCTCAGATCGAGTTTGCAAGTTGACAAACAAAAGTAGAGGTTACCTTTGGTCGTAACAGACCTACAATAATGAAAAAACATTTATATGAGATCAAACAGGAACCTCCGGAGGGGGATGGAGGGTGAGGAGTAATGAATGAATGAAGATCAACAACACAGATGGAATATTATGGTACGACTTAACATCTTTATCTGATGTTAATCTTCGTTCATTCCTTACCGATGGGACGGAGTCCCCAGCTACCTGTATCCCTGGGCATCCCTCATGGAAGTACACTCCTGAGCACCATGGAACTAAAAGAAGCTCTTCCTCTGGAGGCCAAATCCAAATTGTAATGAAGGAAAAAAGTATTGGGTTTGGCCCAAGTCACAGCTAAACAAATGTCATTGAGGGAAGCCCTAGCATGGAAAGCTGCTGAAATTGCCATAGACCTTGTAGAATGAGCTTTCACTTTCTGAGGCAAGGTGATGTTGTTCTTGTTGTAGATGAAGGTAATGCAATTTCTCAGCCATGATGCCAATGTAACTTTAGAGACAGGATGACCTAGCCTTGGTCCAGAAAAGGCCAGAAATAGTTGGTCTGATTTATGGGTAGATTTTGTTCTGTCCAGATAAAATCGTATTTGCCTGTGAAGATCTAGAGAGTGCAGGCAATATTCCCTTGTTAGAATGATTAGGAAAAAAATACTGGGAGGTCAATAGACTGGTTGATAGACCACTCTGACACCACTTTTGGTAAAAAGGAAGAATTAGTTCTCAGTGATACTCTATCCTTATAGAAAATAAGGTAGGGACGTTTGATGCATAAGGCTTGAAGTTCTGATAGACATCTGGCCGATGTGATTGCAACCAGAAACAAAGTTTTCCAAGACAGGTACTTTAAATCACATGAAGATGCAGGTTCAAAGGGGGGAGCTGTTAGGGCTTGTAGAACCAAGGCCAAATCCCAAGGTTGTATTGGTTCTCTAAAGGGAGGTTTTAGGTGAAAAACACCCCTCAAGAAGGTCTTACAAAGTCTGTGTGACATGAGTGAAGAGTCCTGAAAGCCAATGTGGAAATTAGAAATGGCAGCTAAATGAACACGAATAGCAGAGGCTGGCACCCCAGATTGAAAAAGATCTGATAAGTAATCTAATACCACCGAAACTGGGGCTGACAAGGGGTCCAATTGTTTGTTTGCTGCCCATAATGTAAACCTTTTCCATTTGCTGAGATAGATTAACCTGGTGAACGATTTATGAGATTCAGTAAGAATACTGCACACCGGGGAAGAGAGGTTATCCAGCCTGGCAATCATAGGAAGTGGAGAAACCAAGTTGTCAGTTTTCAGGCTTGTTAGACTGAGGTGAGTCAGACCCTGCAGATGGGAGATCAACGTAGGGGATGGATTGAAAATCCATGATCGATCTAGCAGGTGAGGCCAGAGGAAGGGGAACCAAACTTGTCGAGGCCAATATGGAGCAATGAGGATCACTTTGCTCTTCAACTGCCATGCTTTCTTCAGAAACTGGGAGATGAGGGGAAGAGGAGGATAAGCATAAAGCAGACCCGAGGGCCAAGTGTGGACTAGAGCGTCTCTCGGTGACTGTTCCCGAGGGGGGATCAGGGCAAAATAGTTGTTGCACTTGTAGTTGATTGGGGAGGCAAATAGGTCGCAGCAAGGCTGGCCCCAGTGGTTGAAAATTCTTGCTGCTATCATAGGATTGAGGGACCACTCGTGAGGTTGTAGATGTACCTGCTCAATTTGTCCGCTATCACATTGGAGGTCCCGGGAATGTGCATTGCAATTAGAAAGCGGTTAGAAGCTATCACCCATTACCATATTCTCAAGGCCTCTCAGCATAACGGATAAGATCTGGTGCCCCCTTGCTTGTTGATGTACCAGACCACTGACATGTCTGACTGGATCGCAATAGTCCCTGACAGAAGGATCGAGTGGAATGCTTGCAACACTAATAGCACCTCCCTCAGTTCCAGGACAATGATATGCAAATGGGCCTCTGTCTCCAACCATGTGCATTGGACCGAGTTTTCATGACATAGCCCCTGTCACCCCATCAGAGAGATGTCCGTGGTCACCATGGCTTTCGACTGATGAGGGCTGAAGGGGCGAGACCATTGTTGAGGATTTCGAGATGTCCACCAGAACAAATCTTGCTTGCATCTCTGAGTTACACTTATCTGAAAAGACAAAGGATGTTGTAGAGGGTACCACTGAGTGAGAAGTAGCCACTGAAGAAGTCTCATGAGGAATCTGACCAGAGGAACAATTGTGATTGAGGCTGTCATCGACCCCAAGATTTGGAGTATGGACCGAGCAGAGGATCTGTGGTGACAGATTAGTGGCTGAACCTGTTGTCTTATTCTTTGAAGTCTGTGATCCGGAAGAGATGTTGTGCAATTCCTCGTGTCCAACAGAACCCCAATGAATTCTAAAGATTGTGCTGGGGTCGTGCTGGACTTCTCCCAGTTTATAGTGATTTTCAGGCATTGAGCTGTGAGAAGAGTGTAGTCTAGGGCTTTTTCCAGTAGACGCTTGGCAGGGGCAGTAAGGAGACAGTTGTCTAGGTATGGAAACGTCTGGAATCCTTGAAGTCACAGGTGAGTGATGACCACTGCCATGCACTTGGTGAACACTCTGGGGGCTGTAGAGAGACCGAAGGGCAGTGCTCGAAAATGGTAGTGACTGGCTCCTATACAAAAGCGGAGGTATCTTCTTGAGCACTTGTCCATTTTTATATGCTAATACACATCTTGAAGATCTACAGAGCACATCCAATCATCTTCTTCCAGAAGAGGAAGGATAGACTGAACTGTGACCATCCAGAATATCTCTGTTTTCACAAATTTGTTCAGTATGCTGAGATCCAGAATTGATCTCCAGTCCCTTGTCTTTTTTGGCACTAAAAAGAACCATGAGTAAAAACCGGATCCTATCCGGTCTGGGGGGACCATTTGGATGACTCTTTTTTTGTAACAGCTTTCGGATTTCGTGTGCTGTTGCTTCCCTTTGACTGGGTGGGACATCGGTTAAGTCTCTGGGTGAGGTGGGATAGAGATGGAAGGGAATGAAATAGCCTCTGGATATTATCCATTGTACCCACGAATCAGTGGTTATGGTTCACCAGGTAGTGGGGTACAAGGAAAAATGACCCCCTATTGCTTCCAGAGGTGAGCAGTTGGGCAATGCCTCAGAAGCACTGGTAAGGTTGCCCAGAGAAAGAATCTCTGGAATCCCGGTTTCACAGACCTCCCCTGCCCCGAAAGGGGTGTCTTCCATTGGAGTTTCCCCCTCTGCCTCTATGGGAGAACTCGGCACGTGCGGCACGGAAAGAGCCCTGTGGTTTTCTGTGCCACATCTTCCCACTCCTCTGATTTCTGGAGTAGAATCATTGAGGGTTGGAGTGTCGGACAACAATGGCAGGCAGGGTCTTGCCATCTTGTTCACACCTTGCCAGCATATCTTTAACCTCAGAGCCAAACAATGAAGCGGCCTCAATGGGGCATTCATAAAGGAAGCCTTAAAGGAGTCCGCAAAGGCGCATCCAGGCATGATGCATTGTGACTATACCTGTATCTGTCACTCTAGCCACTCCTTCCATTGCATGTGAAATAAGGTGCATGGAAGAATTGGATATCGATTCTAGGGTCGCTATCTGAGAAGCTATGGTGTTGTGCACCTCATCAGAAACAGCTCCTGCCAAGGTTTCAGAGAGTCAATTGATTAGGTCCCTCTGGTGCCTTGTAAAGTGTGCCAAGTAGTTCAAGGACCTTACGGCGAAGGTCGATGAAGCAAACGCACGCTTCCCGAGTCTATCTATCACCCGGGACTCCTTTTTGAGTGGATGGACAGTCTGGCTGTCTTCTGCCAAGTCTTTTTTGGTTGCAGCTGCCATCACCATGGCATCTACTTGAAGACCTTTTGACCAATGGAGATGCTCAGCAGGGGGAGATAAAATCTTGTCAGGCCTCCAAGGTAAAGCTTCCAAAGTGTCAGGAGCCTTCCATGCATGCTGGACAATGAGCTGGACAAGCTTATCAGCCGGTGGGGTAAACCAGGAGGTAGGGGGCCAGGCACAAAAGGCATGCAGGAATACAGTTTCTCCTGGAAAGGGTTGGAGGACTTCCAGTCACCCCTCTGTCTTAGGATCTCAAGGATGTCACCAAAGGACACCTCATCAGAAGGTGACCGTGGAGACCCTTCCCCATCATCAAAGTCCGTATCTTTGGTCAAAGACTCCTCAGTGGAGTCCATGTGCTGCTTCTTGCACGAAGCCTTGCAAGGGACATCCTCAGTGGGGAGCTCTGGGGAAGATTGCAAAGAGGGGATCTCCTGAGGGGAAGAAACCTGAGGCCCTTGTGCACAGTGTCCGGTGGTTGTGGCTTGTGATAGTTGCGGCACAGAGTGGGGTGAGGACTCTGACAGGGACAGTTTGCTAGTAGAGGCAAGCACCCTCTCCATGGCCTGGAAGGCTGGACCGCCCGAAGAGGGATGGGAGCCCGGAACTGAGCATGACAACCTCAGAACTGGGGTCACACCCTGCTCTGATGAGCCGACCCCCAGACCAGGAGTCTCAAGAGGACTGTGGAGCATGAGGAGAGGAGGATTCCTGGAGGGTGCCATAGAAAAAATTGGCGTGGAACCAAGAATGTCTACCCCCATGGCACAGCCACTAGCCTGAGAACAGCCCAATGCCCAGTGCACTGAGAGCCACAAGGACGACTCCGGCTCCAAAGTGAGGTCCACTGTTGGTGTTGAAGGAAGGGAAGCTGCTGCCGGAGGAAGGGGCTTTGATGTTTCCATGAAAGTCGAAGGAGGAGTGTACATTGGAGTCTGTGGAGAAATACGGTCACCTGGAAGAGGGAAAAAGAAGTTATATCTTACCATAACGTTCCATCTGTATTGTTGATCCTCTTTCAGTCATTACACATGGGTATCGGTTCCGACCTCGGAACCGAGCTGGCCATTTTCTATGCTCGTGTCAGCTACAAACTCTCGAGCTAAACTCTTACCCATAATCCCCCTCTCCCTGTTACCTCAGATTGAGTTTGCAAATCAAAAAAAGGTAGAGGCTACCTCTGGTCAAATGACCTAAGAGAACTGGATGGTGAGATCCACTAGAAGCCACAGGATGGGGAAGGAGGGAGGGTCATAATGTCTGAACGAGGATCAGCAATACAGATGGAATGTTGTGGTAAGACATAGCTTCTTTATCTGATATTGTTAATCCTCATTCATTCCTTACGCATGGGACAGAGTCCCCAACTACCTCTCTTCCTGGGAGGCTCTCATGGAAGGACATTCCTGAGCACCATATAACCAAAAGCTGCTCTTCCCCTGGAGGCCAAATCCAATTTGTAATGATTGATGAAGGTATGAGGCGTAGCCCAAGTTGCAGCTGCACAGATGTCATGTAAAGAAGCTCTGGCATGGAAGGCAGCAGAAGTTGCCACCGACCTTGTTGAATGAGCCTTCATGGTAGTAGGCAACGGAATATTACGTGGTGTATAAATGAAGGTCACACAGTCTTTCAACCATATAGCTAATGTGACCTTAGCAACAGCAGATCCTAATCTAGGTCCAGAATAGGCCAAAAGTAACTGGTTAGAAAAAGTTTTACAAATAGCACAGGGTAGGTCAACAGATAAGTGGGACACACCCAAGCAATAAACGCACAAAGAGTGTGCATCTGATGTAGGTAATTTGTGCCCACAATCATAACACCTTTTGAATCCCGGACTACCTTTCTTATCTGCCATGATAGAAAAAAGGGGACAGTAGAAAGGGTGCCAGCAATGGTACAAAAGAATACCTGAAGGTATGAAGAAAGGAAGAGATTACCAATGATGGCAAGGGAGAAATACCTCACGGTAGAAGGTGCAGAGTAAAGAGAAGAAAACTCAAGAAAATATGGTTGCTAAATGCGATAGGGTAACAGACAACAACTAGAAACTTTTCTGACAGAAAACGTTATATATATGACTAGTCTGACAACAAATATCTATACTTAGCTCAAGAGAAGCAGCTTGACATGACCAAATGGCAACGCAGCAAACAAAATCTGGGGTAACAGGGAGAGGGGGGTTATGGGTAAGAGTTTAACTCGAGAGTTTGTAGCTGACGCGAGCTTGGAAAATGGCCAGCTCAGTTCCGAGGTCGGAACCAATATCCATGCGTAAGGAATGAATGAGGATTAACAATATCAGATCATAGCTTTAGATGGTTGAGACAGACCCCTGGCCACAAGCAACTGGTCGACAAGTCACAACACATCCTGTTTTGAGAGGCTCTTGGTCAACCTCATAGAGAGACTTGAACGAGATGCTGGCCTTTCTAAAAAAGGGCTATACTGGCTTCCCACATATGGATGCAAGGAAGGAGAATACTTAGTCCTTGCTAGTTTGTGTGCTGCAGAACCCAGAACCGAGGGTGTCTGCACTGAGGAGAATGGTGTTGAGGTTATCTGCGCTGACAAAGGCAGCACCATAGGAGCTGAGGGTGTCTGTGCCATAATGGGCAGTGTGGCAAATGTCTGCAGCGATGAATACAGTGCCATCGAGGAAGGTGTCTGCACCGGTAACGATGATGCCGAAAAAGACTGCACCGAACAGCATGTCAGTGCCGAAGGTGTCTGCACCATAGAGGACAGTATCCCAGAGGTTGACAGCATCGGCAAGGATGGAGCTGTCTGCACCAATGGTGCCGAAGGAAACTGTACCTGTAGAGACGGTGCCAATAAAGGCTGCAACAAAACTGTCGGAGCCATAAGTGTCTGCACTGGGAACTCCGGTACCGGTGGCAATAAAGAGGACATAGCTGGAGTAAGAATCAACTAAGGAAGTGCCAAGGCTGGGGCCGAAAGGACCACAGATGGCAGCACCGGGCTCAAAATTTCCACCTTTTTGTGAGTCGACTCCTTGTGATCTCCAGAGGGAGATGAAGTGAGTGACCTCGAGGAGGAAGAAGAATGCCTCTTATGGGGTTTAGCCAGAGATAGCCTCGCAGAAAGGAGTTTTAAGGAGGCCTTTCAGAATTAAATTATTCTTCCTTTCATTGAGAGTCCTGGTTGAAAAATTTCTACAAATCCCACCCGGGGGGGGGGGGGGTCCACTGAAAGGTGGGAGACATTCAAGCAATAGACACATAAATCATGGCCATCAGAAAGCGATAACTTATGGCCGCATTCTGTACATTGCTTGAAACCAACACTACTTTTCTTATCCGACATAATGATATGAAGGGAGTAGAACGACAGTACCAAGAAGTTAAGAAAACTACCCAGAAGGGTAAGAAAGGGAGAAAAAAAGGATTACCAATGATGATAATGAAGAATTACCTCAAAGGTAAGAAAAAGGTAATAAAAGGGAAAAACTATAGGGAGAGAGTCTTAAAGTTACAATAGGAGGTAATAAAAGGGAAAAAACTATAGGGAGAGAGTCTTAAAGTTACGATAGGGAAGGGGTATAGAGATAGTAACTGAAAACTTTTTAAACACTAACAATAGAGAAACTTAAAAAAAATGTTCGCTTAGCTGAGAGAGAGTGGCTTGACATGGCTGTACAGCAAGGCGGCAAACGAAATCTGAGGTAACAGGAAGCAGAGAATTCTGGGTAGGATCTTGGCTTGAGAGTTTCTGTCTGAAGCGAGCTTGGTATGAGGCCGGCTCGGTTCCAAGGAAGGAACCGATAACCCATCAGTAAGGAGTGACCGAAGATTGACAACATCAGATGGTACCTTTCAAGAGGGCTTTGCAAAGCCTGTGTGACATGATTTTTAGTCCGATTTCACCAATGTGATAGTTTGATATAGCAGTAATTGAACTCGAATAGTACCTGCAGCTGCACCTTCATCAAAAAGCTTAGCTAGAAAGCCTAATACAGCTGTTATAGGGGCAGTAAAAGGGTCAATATGGTTGTTGAAAGCCCAATGGGAAAATCTTTTCCATTTGGTAGAATATAGTTTTCTGGTTGAAGACTTATGAGACGAGATCAAAATATGTTTCACTGCAGGGGAAATATCAGGAAGCCTGGCTATGTGTGAACTGGAGCAGCCAAGCTGTCAATTTGAGGATCTGAACTGATGGATGGAGCGTCCCTGATGATGAGTCAGGAGGTCTGGAACTGGGTCCAGAAGCCACGGCTCCTCCTGGAGATGGGGCCATAGGAAAGGGAACCAAATCTGACGAGGCCAGTATGGGCCAATGAGTATCACACTGCTTCTTAACATGCTGGCTTTCTGAAGGATTTTGGGGATCAAGGGAAATGGGGGAAAGGCATAGAGAAGACCTGGGGGCCAATCGTGTACATGTGCATCACTTGGTGACTCCCCCGGAGGGGCGATCAGGACAAAGAGGCTGCTGCATTTGGCATTCATGGACATGGCAAAGAGGTCACAGCTAGGCTGGCCCCACTTGCAGAAAATCTCCTCTGCAACCTCCTGGTTTAGGGACCACTTATGAGGCATCAGAATAGCTCTGCTAAGTTTGTCCGCTATCACGTTGGACTTCCCCGGGATGTGCATTGCTATCAGAAAAACATTGGGAAGTGACTGCCCATTGCCATACTCTCTGGGCCTCTCAGCATAGGGAGCAGGATTTGGTTCCTCCTTGTTTGTTTATGTACCACACCACCGACATGTTGTCTGTCTGAATTGCGATTGTTCCTCCTGAAAGGGAGTACTGGAATGCCTGCCATGCCAAAAAAAAACTGCTCTCATCTCTAGGACACTGATATGCAAGTGGTTCGCATTTTCCTACCAAACACCTTGGACAGTCTTCTCCAGATAATGCCCCCCCATCCTATCTGGGAAGCAACAGTGGTCACTGTGGCTACTGGTTGCGGAAAGACAAATGGTCAGCCTAAAGTTAGTTGAGCGGAGTGAAGCCATCAGCGCAGGTCTTTCTTAAAGGATTCTGTTATGATAATTCTGTAAGACATGGGTAGCTTCTACATGGACCACTGGGTGAATAGTAGCCACTAAAGAATCCTCATGTGCAGATAAGCTAATGATATCAAAGTTATTGCTGCTGCCATGATACCCAAAACTCTCAAAACAATCTTCGCTTGTGCTCTTTTCTTGGTTAAGAGGTTTTTGACTTGATGACATAAGGTTTGTATCCTCTCGGGGGGGAAGGTTGGCCAACATTTGTCTGGTATCTAAGTCTACCCCTATAAATATGATATGCTGTGATGGCAACAAGGCAGATTTTTCAAAGTATATCATGATGCCTAGCTGAAAGCAAAAATGAATGGTGGTGTCTCTCGCGCTTGTTAGCAGATGCTTGGTGGTGGTAGTTAGCAGCCCGTCATCTAAGTACGCAAACACCCAGAATACTAGATGCCTCAAGTGAGCCGTAACTACTGCCATGCATTTGGTGAACACTCTGGGGGCTGTAGTGAAACCAAAGGGCAGAGCTCGAAACTGGTTGTGACTGGCTCCCAGCCAAAAGTGCAAATGTCTCCTGGATCACCTGTCCATCTTTATGTGGTAGTACGCATCCTGGAGATCTATCGAGCACATCCAATCATCTTTCCCCAGAAAGGGGAGTATTGACTGCAGTGTCACCATCTGGGACTTTGACGTCTTGACGGACTTGTTTAGTCTGCTGAGATCTGAATGGGCCTCCAGTCCCCTGTCTTTTTTGGAACTAAAAAGAACCTTGAGTAATTCCCGGATCCAATTTGGTCTGCAGGGACATTTTGGATGACTCTTTTTTTTCTAGCAACTTTTGTACCTCTAGAGTTGCATGATCCCTTTGACTGGGTGGAACATCTGAGACTGATTTTTTTACTAATGGGGGAGAGGAAAAGGGTATGTAGTAACCTCTGGATATCATTGTTTGTACCCATTTGTCTTTTATTTCTAGCCATGTCTTTGGGTAGAACGACAAGTGACCCCCCCCCCGACTACCTCCAGACATGGACAGACAGGCCTCCTCTCAGGAGCGCTGAAAGGGTTTACCAAGGAAAGAATCTCTGTCACCCTGGTATGGCGGACACCCTCTGCTGCGTGGTCACAGTCTTCCATTGTCACTTTCCCCTCAGCCCTTGGGGGAAGAATCACCACATGCATCCGGGAAAGCACTCTGGGACTTAAAAAACTACATTTTCCCCCTTCTGACCTTTGGAATAAGATCTGGTAGGGAGGGAGAAATGGACTCCAATGGCAGAAAGAGTCTTCCCCTCCTGTTCATACCTGGTTAGGGTCTCTTTAACTTTTGCTCTGAACAAAGATGAGATCTTGAAAGGGGCATTAATAAAGGAAGACTTAAAGGTTTCTGCGAAATCGCATGACCGCATCCAGGAATGCCTCCTTAAGGAAATTCCTGTACCCACTGCCTTACTCGTTCCATCAGCTGCATAGGAAATAATTTGCATGGAAGAGTTCACCACAGAGTTTAAGGTGGAGAGCTGGGAGGAAACCTTGTCAGATACCCCGCAGTTACAGAACTTTGGAGGGTATCTCCTAGCTCCTTTAGGAGATCTCTCTGAAGCTGAGTGAAATGGGTCAGGTAATTCAGCGACCTAAGGGCAAAGGAAGCTGAAGAGAACATACGCATTCTATACCTGTCCATCATTTGAGACTCTTTATTCGGTGGATGGACAGATGACGATGTCTCAGGCAACTCCTTCTTGGTGGCTGCCACCACCACCATAGCATCCATAGCATCTATCAGGACACCGTTACTGAGAAATTCCCTATCTTGGGGGTGCAGTGATGAATTTATTTGGCCTCCTAGGAACAGATTCCACTGAGTCCAGACAGCCCCACGGCTTCTGACTGACTACGTTCATGAGTTGGTCGAAAGGTGGAGACACCAAAGATGTGGAAGGGCGAGACCCGAAAGCCTCCAGGAACACAGACTCATCCTCAGAAGGGTTGATGGGCTTCCAGCCACTTCTCTGTTTAAAGATTTCTAAGATGTCTGCAAAGGAGACATCCTCATCGAGGTCCATTCCGAAGTGATGGACTCCTCAGGGGAATCTAAATGCTTCCTCTTACATAATCTCTTCCAAGGTCCTCCTCAAAGGGGTACTCCAGAGAGGTTTTGGAAGAGATTGCTTCACCCAGTGGGGCATCCTGGGGCTTTGGGTCTCCACGCCTGGGTGGGAGCAATGGCACTGAGATGGACATTGGAGCTTTGGGGGAAGAGTACTTGGACCGGACAGCAGAGCAGTCTGAGGAGACAGCACTCTCCTCATCACCTCAAAAGTCCTCTGTCCCTGCTCTGAGGAGACTTCTGGCTCAGAGGAACCAGAAGACTCCTCCCCCAAACCAAGGTGGTGGCTCTGAGTCAGATGTTGGTGCAGAGCTCATCCACAATGAAGCCCCAAGAGGTAGACTCAGATCAGACAACTGTCCAACTGGTCTCTCCTCCCCGGACCCAACAGGGGAGCATCAGCTCCTAGAACCCTCAAAATCCAATGGAACCGGGGAGGTCGGAGTGGTAGTTGGGCCCAAGGATCCCAGAGCAGGTCTCGGCACTGACAATTCAGCTATGATCAGATCCAGGCATTCTGGCTCTGAAGCCCTAGAGTGTGTTGGAGGAGGAATCGACAAAGGGGAAGTGATGTTGGTCGGCCCTGAATCCCTCTGGGTCAGAGTCGACAGTATCTTAGCCAGTGAAAGCATCCAAAATAGTCTCTTCACCACCTGGTCCACATCATCTTCTGAAAGGCTTCTGGAGGATCGAAAGGACAGGGTCGGAGACCTCACTGGCTGTAGCAAAGGAGATCTCAGAACTGGGGAGACCATTTCCAAGACTGGGGACTGGCTCCTAAACTGAAACTCCGTTGGCCCCAAAGTTACAATGGGAGCTGAAGAGGGAGACTGCTTAGGCCCGAAAGTCTTCGGGTCCAAAGATGATTCCTTAGCATGTTTTTTCATTGGCTTTGAGAGTGGAGCAGTAGAAGACGATCCCTTTCCCGATTTTTTTGGATCTGGAAGATGGAGATTTTTTTGTAGCTTTTGAGGAACTCTGATTCTCTTCTAGAGCCTCTGAAAAAGGCATTTTTACTAAGCTTCTAACTATCAATTTATTCCTTCTTTCCATCAACACCCTGGAACTAAAGGCATGGCAGAAGGAACACAATTCTTGAAGGTGGACAGCACCCAAACAATACACATAGCTGGTCTGTCCGTCAGTCACAGTGACATTTTTGAATGCATTTATCACATTTTTTAAAACCCAAAGATTTTGGCTTTTTAGTATCCTTTGACATCTTAACCCCAGTCAACACACAACCAGACAAATAAGGTAACGAGAAAAACAAACAACTTTTTTTTTTAAAGTTAACTCACAACCAACAAACTCTCTATTATTAAACTACAAGACAGGAGGAGTAGTCTCTAACTAAAACGACTGACTACAACAGGCAGGGAGAAGCAAAGGAAAGAAAGTTCTCTAAGTTAAAATGGGCTGAAGGGAGCCCTCGAACTTAAATGGACTACTCAACAAGAAAATAACAGTGATATTAGACCAAAACTCTATAATTTAAATGCGTTTGGAAATTGGGATATGGAGGAAAAAACAGACAGGCCTAGAGGTAAAATGACTGCCACCAGAAAAAACACAATCAACAGTAACGGAGACTCTCAAAGTACTAAACACTAATCTAAGTTATTAGAATTAGAAAATATAAACAGTTTTTTGTAATATTAATAGTAATTAAAGGAGAAAAGATTCCACTTATCTAACGAGATCTGGGTAATCTTCCCTGAGCATGATGAGATAGGGTGTAGCCACGAGCCGGTGGAAGCTCTCAAGCTTTTGTACAGGCCAAGTCGGAACCGATTTTTGGTTTCGAACCCAAGCAGCAATGAAATGAAGGCGAGATAGGACAACATAACATCATATATTTATATAATAGAAAAAAAACATATTAATATGTTCCTAGTTGCAAACATTATACATGATCTATATTCTTTTGAATAGCAATCATCAACCCAGCATTGCATAAATTGATCAATTTCTGCCTTCCCTTAAACCTTCCTCCTCCTCCTCCAAAACATTATTTTACATGCATTCTTCCCATAATTTCACTTTTTTTCTACATAATTTGGTCCTACCCTTCTCTAAAGTTCACTCTTGCAGTTTTTTATCTGTGTTACAATATTCAATACTTCAAAATACAATTGGTTTAGACTTTGATTTCCATTTTCTAGTAACTGCTTTTTTGGAAGCCACCAGAGTAAAACTAAACAAGGCCTTACCATGTCTTGGCAATTCAGATCCTGTATCCCAGCTCAAAAAATAATTTCTTTACTTACACACATTTGCTCACCCACTATTTCTGGCAGAGTACTCTGTAAGGAATGTTTGCAGTCTGCCAACTCATTACACTCTCAAAACATATTTTCTCAGTTACTTCTTTCTTCCCCATTACAAATCCCAACATTTGCCATCTAACTGAGGAAAAATTCTTTGGAGTCTGCTTGGGGTACAAAAATACCCATGCAAACACTTCTAAGCAAAAATACTAAATCTTCTGACTTTGTTGCATATTTGGGAGCCATACATGTTCTCTCATTGTTTCCTTGTGGATTACTTATTTAATCTCTGTTCCCAATATTTTCTAACCTCCTTTTATTGATTCCTATAGTTATTGTGCATTATTTCATATGCCTGACTAATTCTCCATTTTTAACAACAATTTCTGTTCTACATTCATCTAAAATCTCTCCCTTTGTAGGTCTTTCACTTAGGATTCCTTTCTCTTTGCCTCTACTCTAATATCAATCCATGATAGGGAATGCAATCTCTAGTCTGCAATCCAAATGTCTTTTTTTTAAACAAGAAACATCTTTATTAAATTATCACTTATGACACAGGCAATCATACATTTATATAAATCAAAACAAACCATTTTGACATAATCTTAGTTGCAAGAATTATACATCACAAACCATACAGACATAATTTTAGTTGCAAGCATTATAGATCACTTATAATCTACCCAATCATTGTCAGTCAAACATTACATAGCTCATTTAAATCATGCCTTCTTTTAAACCTCATTTCACCCCCATATGTATTGCTCCCACAATTTCCATTTTCTTTGTAATTTACTCCTACCCTTTTCTAAAGATATCAGTTCCAGTTGTTTTACCTGTTTTATATTCACTACTTCTAGTACAGTTGGTTTAGACTTTGATGTCCATTTTCTAGTAATTGTTTTTTGGGCACCTCTTCCCATTCTGTTACCTTTCCTTCTCAAGTTATTTGTTCCCAATACCTTGCCTCCTTTCTCAGTTTTCTTCAATAAATTCCAGCCTCCTCTTGCCTATTCTTTGTACCCCTAATTGCAGTCATTCCTATCAGCACAATCTCTTTTCTCCATTCTTGTGTTGGTTTAGTTCTTAGAATACCTTCTGCTACTTTATGACTATAATATTGTTTCCCTCTTTAATTTCACCAAATCTTTAGGGTTTCTAATACCATGATGGGAATGGACCCCATTCCTATGTCAAAGTATGATTAAAGTTCATGAAATTAGTACTATTTCACTCTTTGATGTTAGCCAGTAGTGCTCTTCATAGCACCCACAATGTGCCCAGTAGTGACTCCTTCTGCAATTTGTACAGAGTTACATGGATTGGTAGCATATCTAAATATGATTGTAGACTCTTTTTTATAAGACCTGTTGGTCCTACTATTATTGGAACTGTCTGGGTCTCTTTCTTCCACATTGCTCTTGTTTTTGCCTGCAAATCCTGATATTTTATGACTTTGTGTCTCTCTGTATGCAAGACACTGTAGTCACTGGTTGTGGCGATTTCAATGAGGAATGCTACTGTTGTCTTCTTTTCTTGCACCACTATATCCAGTTTTCTAGCATCTATCATTTGAACTGTTGGTAATGGGTGATCCCATGTGATGTAGACTTCATTTTCTGTGATGCTTTGTGGCTCATGTTTCCAGTGTTTTTTTAGCCACTTTGATACCATAATGTTTGCACAATCCCCAGTGCAACAGTCTTGCCACATTATTATGCCTTTCAGTATACAGTCCTTTTGCCATTAGTATGTCACAACCAGCAACAAGGTGTGCGACTGTTTCCAGTTTGGTTTTACAAAACCTACATTTATCTGTTTCTCCCACATGTTCAATGGACTTTGTAAACCGTGTATGCAGCCTACTGTCTTGGGCTGCCAATATTAACTTTTCATCTCTTATAGTGAATTCACTTCTCCTCAACCATTCCTGAATTGTCTGATTTTTATCTACTTCTTGTTTGATTTCCATTCCTGGTTGATCCCAATATGCTTCTGCTAGAGTAAGCAGAGAAGTCATCTTAGATTTATTTTCCTCATGTTTCAAAACTTTCACTAAATTTGGGTCTTGTGAGGACAGCAGGTATGTGTGGAGTCCCACAATTGCAGATCTATACATTTAATCAATTTCAAGGAGGCCCATCCCTCCTTCAGAATGGAGAATATTTAATATTGGTATGCACTGATTTTTATAAATCATTT
The DNA here is from genome assembly GCF_019279795.1 of Protopterus annectens. Classification (NCBI taxonomy): domain Eukaryota; kingdom Metazoa; phylum Chordata; order Ceratodontiformes; family Protopteridae; genus Protopterus; species Protopterus annectens. Next base: position 1,842,933,138 of record NC_056731.1, read on the forward strand.
GGTGAGCATGAAGCATCCTTCTTGTTTCCCTATCTAATCTATCCAACACATTTTGGCGTCAAACCCAAGGATGTTGGACATGCTACACTTAAAGAAATCCCAATCCCTCATAGACACATGCTCCAGGGATCTAAACCTTGTCATCACAATGAACAAAACATGCTGGACGGATAGGTTCCTGAACCAGAGACTCCCCAGACTCTGGAACAGACTGCCCATACATGTCAAGCAGAGTGCCTCTTTGGCCCTCTTCAAAAGGAATCTTGACGATTAGATGAGAGATAGGAAATTCACCCTGGGGATCACGTTAGTCACCCTGCTAGACAGGGGTCCAGGGAAGTAAATACTGTGGGAAGAAATAGCCAGGGAATTGTTATGGCTAGGCTTGTATAGGCCCTAGGGCCGATAGCCTAGTACCAACCTATGAACCACTCACTCACTCTAAAAGTGTGCATTAGGACAGGAAGAGCAAATTGGTTTATAGCCTGGATTTTGTTTCTAGTTGTCAGTGCTGTTTTCAGGATTATTTTAAGTCTTCTGAGGTATTCCTTATTAAGTTTTATTCACATTAGTTCATGTTTTATTGATGATCCTTCATCAATTACCAAATATTTATATACTCCTTCTTGCTCAAGTTCTTTTATGTCACATTCTTGCCCCAAACTGATGTTTTCCTGGTGTTGTAGCTTTCCTGCTTTAAAGGTTGCTTTTGCACATTTATCAAGACCAAATGACCTTCTTATATCATCTGAAAAAGTTTTGACAACTTGCATTACTGCTTTCAGTTCCTCATCTGATGAACTGTACAGTTTTAAAGCATCGACAAAGAGAAGATGTGAAGTCTTTTTTCTAGAAGCCAAATTATAGCCATGGCCTAAGCTGTTAAGTAGACAGCTTTAATGGGTTAAGGGCAAGGCAGAATAGCAGTGGTGACAAAGAGTCACCCTGGAATATCCCCCTTTAAATTTTTATCCCTAGGATAATAATTTGTCCTTTATCATGGCTTAATTGCAAAGTGGTCTGCCACTATTTCATGGTCACTGTAATATAGTCGATCAGCATAGGATGTATCTTATACATTTTTAAGCATTCTTTTGTGCATGAATGTGGGATACTATCAAATGCTTTTTTGTAGTCAATCCATGCCATACTTAGATTCTTCCCCTTTTTACAGTTCTCCACTATGACTTTATTTAACAACAAATGATCCTTTGTTCCATATGACTTTTTTTATTGCCCTTTTGTTGTACTGCCATAACTGAGTTTTCTTTTAAATGTCTATAAACTCTTTCGGCATCAATTCCCGTGTATAGTTTATAAGTAGTCAGAAGGCAAGTTATTGGTCTATAATTTTTAGGGGTAGCTTGCAGGTTCACTCTTAAGTAGGAGCATTGTTTTTCCTGTTGTTAACCTGGTTGGTGTCTGTTTGGGGTGCGCATATAAATAGTTCTTACTCATGGCTAAATCTTTGTGCAAAGATGTTAATACTTTCAGCCAAAATTTAGGTACTAGATCTGCGCCTGGGGTTTTCCAATTATTGGCTTTTCTTAACTTTGTTTCAATCTTTCTGGCTGTTACTTCATCCCATTTCATATCCTGTACCTTTAAACCTCTTATTCTTTCTTTAACTTTTTCTATCCATTTAGCATCTTTGCTATGTTCTACAGGATTTTCATAGATAATTCTCCAAAATATATATATTTCTTCTTTTTTTTTGGCAGTCTTTCAATTCATTTTACCTTATTTCCCAATTTCCTTTAAAACCTTTTTTGGGGTCATCAGTAAATTGCTTATTTTGTACTTTTCCTTTATATTTATCTTTGTAGCTTCTAAGTTTTTCCACCTGTGCTGAAATTTTTAGTTTATTTGTGATAGTGCATGATAGATGCTAGGGTGTTCCAATACTGCACATTGCTTTTATCACATCTATCATTCTTACTCTATTTGTTCATCTGTTCCCTCTTCTATAGTCTTCTGACAGTGACACTTCTTGTCTTAACTGCTTTTTAGTTTTTTCTATTTGATATTTCCATGATGGTATTCAATTTCTTCGTTTCTTTTCCCTCACTACCCTGTGTCCTTGTGGTAGAACTTTATCCATTATTAATTTAGTTGCACAGTAATATATCATGTTTACTTCTGTTATATCGCAGGGATCTTTATGAACAGTCCTAATTACTGTGTTCATTTGTTTTAGCAGGCTTCTGACTATTTGGGTTTTATTAACCTTCTGCAGTCTATTTCTTTCATTGCTCTTGATATATCTGTCTATGTCTATTACATCAAGCAACTCTTCTCTTAGCTCATTTTCTTCCAAACTGAGGGCACATCCCTTGTTTTCCACTTCCTGCAGGCATTCTATAGAAGGTTCTGTAGCATCTTCCTGTGGCACATTCTCTTCAGTTTCATCCTGTGCCATCCATTGCTCTATCATATGGGAACTTACTGGCCTATCACTTCTCAACACTGACTGCATCAGAGCTTCCAGAATTTCCTGTTCCTTCTCTTGCTGTCTAGCTTCAAGTGAACATTTATACTGGTTTCCTGTGGAGGGCTGCAAATTATCTTCATGTGGCACTTGACCAATTGCTTCCTGTTCCACTGGTTTCCTCTTAATTTGGATATCCATTAAGTTATCCTGTTGTGGTTTTTTCTGAATTAGATTTTCTACACTGAATCCTTCACTTTGCAGGTACTCCATAATCTCAGTTTCTATTTCTTTAACTTCTCCATTACTAGCCTCCTTTTCCACTTTTCCTCTTTGTCTTCTTATTTTTTGTATTATAAAATGTTTCATGTCTGTCCAGATTCCTTCGCCTGTAATATTCTGTATGGTTCTTGTTATTCTCCATAAGAATCTGCATCCAAAATCCCACTCTGCTCTTATTTCTTGAATTTCTCCCCTGTATCATCATTATCACTGCCCACTTTGAATTATAGCTTTCTGCTGGTGTTATGATTATGAGCCTTAACTGAGTAGTTCTTGAATAGGTTCATAGGTACATACTAGGCTAGCTGCCCTTGCAGGCCATTTTAAGCCTAGCTTGTTTCCTGAAATATAAGAATCAAACCTTGTGTCTGTGAGGTAAATACCTAAACCATTATGCCAACCCCAAACCCCCCTAGGCAATAACCATTTCAAATAATGTAATCCTAAACCATCTTGTTCTATTGGAAGGATCAACTGATCCCACGTGACCCTTGCCCTCTTCCCCTCTGAGATAAAATCCTTCAACTCTTTAGTAATTACTGTCCACAACTTCTCTGATTGATAAAAATATGCCAGACCTGTATATAAAACTGAAAGGACTAAAAATTGTTTTTCTCTGCTTGTATGTTGCTATCCATATCCATAGGAAAAAAGCTTACAGTTTCTCACTTTTTGTGATATCTGTTGTTTAATCTCTCTTTCCACAAAGCCTTGGCTGCCATAACGTATTCCGTTTCAATCCATATTCCTAAGTACATCATTTTATTGTGTTCCCGTAAATATGTGTTTTGCTGAACCAATTCATGTGTGGGTATATAGTTCACACCTATAACCTTTGTTTTATCTTCATTAATTTTATATCCCAAAAAGACTTGAAACTGTCTCAAAATGTTCCTCAATACTGAGATGTCCTTTTCTGGTTTTATCTGCTACAAAATAATACTGTCTGCAAATAAAGACAAGTTTTCTTGACTACCGTAGCAATTATATACTTGGATTTCTGAGCCCCTTATTTTCTTTGCAAAGGGCTAGAAATATAATGCAAATACACCCATTATTAGAGAGAATGTTCCCCACTTTAATTTTTGCCTCCAATACCTCATATATTCTCCTAATTAACCTTACTATTGTATCCAAGAATGCAAATACTTCCATTGCCCTACACATAAAATCCCAGCTTACTCTGTTGAATGCTTTCTTTTCATCAAGACTCACCAACAACAGCACCATTTGTTATATTCTGTTTAACCTGTGGATCATCATTGTTCTGTTAATGTTGTCAAATGTTTGCCTCCCCTCCACAAAACCAGACTGATCCATATCTATCAATTTTGGCAATACCTTTGCAATTCTTAAAATTATTATAGACATAAACACTTTATAACAATGATTTAAGATCAAAATGGGTCTATATGAAGCAGGATCTGATGGGTATTACAGTCGCCACAGCTTTCTTCCAGAATGATGGTGCTTCCCTCTCTTTAAAATATTACTAAACAAAACCTTCCAGATCGTTATCACTTTCTACCCCCCTAGCTTCCAAACTTCCACAAGAATACCATAACACCATCTATTTCTAGAAGTGTTGCTACAGATTGATTATAAGTCACTGCTTTTATCTCATCTCCCCCTATCTTACCTCTAACCTCTGCTTACTATAGTCTTCTATAAATATTTCCTTTTTTGCTCATTTCCTGATTTCTACATTTCTCTGCTTTATACAAATGTTCATAAAAGATTTCTGAAATAGCTGTAATACCTCTACAAGATCTCTAGATGTTTTTCTTGTTATAGGTTCCCTAAGTTTGGCAACAACCCTTTCTACTTTCCGTTGCATAAGTCATTGTGCTAAAAGTTTTTGTGCTCTGGAGAGATTATCAAAAAAAAAAAAAAAAAAAAAGAAACAATTGCTTAACAGCAGTCTTTCTAAACTTATGAATATCATCCAGATACTCCCTTATTTTCTCTCTAGCGCACTGCAGTTGCATGTCTTCTTGTTCTGTGAAATTCCCCTAATTCTGCAATACCTTTGCCAGCCCCTCTAAACAATTCTTGTTACTTCTTAACTATATCTTTTTTTCTTTTATTTCTACCCTTTTATTAAGCTCCACTCACTAACAATAACTTCTAAAGAAATTTCTATCTAGCATAATAACTCGCAAATAATTTACATTTCTCTCTTTTCAACAGGTAGGTAAGGAAGTGCCAGTGTCTCATTTTTACTCATTACCCGGCATTTTTATGTTAGTTGTTTTTGGCGCATGATATGAAATAGTTATTGGATATGTGTTGAAGCTTTCAATTAAATGCACACATTCCTGTAAAATATGATTCCTGTCTAATCTGACCCAGTTATTTTACCTTGGGGAATAATTTGTAAAGTCTTTCTGAGTTCCATCTACTGAATTCATGTCTTTCATACCAAGTATTTTAATAAATTTCTTCAGAAATCTACCCTCTTTTGTTATATTTTCCTGTTTAGGTCCTTCACATACATCCTCACTGTTGCCAGTCATGTTCCGGTCCCCACCTATGAGTAATATTCCTGCCGAAAGTTAATTATTTCTCACCAAAATTTCTTACGCTCCAGGATAGCAGTTTTAGGTGAAATATAAATTCATGTCTGCATAATCCTCCTCCCTTCCCAGTAGTCCTCTACTACCACAAATCTACCATTATTATATTTTTCCTTCTATCACTCTGAGAGTGCCTCTAGCAATTAATATAAGTATTCCCCTTTTTCTTTGTCTCTGATATTCTGCTGAATATCCATTCTGAAATAATTTCTTTATTAAATTCACATGCTAACTTCTTTTGAAATGTATCTCCTGCAGCATTTCTCTTTACATTTTGTACTTATTAATAATTCTATACTCTTACCTTTTTGTCTATACCTCTGAGGCCATTCATGTTGCAAAATAATGGTTTCAATCTTACCTGTGTGGTAGACAACAAGCCGTCCTATGGCAGGACAAACTATTAACCCGTCTACCCGTCACCATAGGTGTCCCCCAAGGCTCCATACTAGGACCCCTTCTTTTCTCTCTCTTTATTAATGACCTTCCCACTGTCATCCCAAATGCTACCTATTGTATCCAATATGTGGATGACTCCACCTTGATTTGTTCAGCCACCTCCACGACTGATCTAATGACATTAACCCAGAATACTGTCAATATAGTTGAAAACTGGCTCTCTGTCAGCTGATATTAAACCCCTAACAAAACAAAGTTGCTTCTTTTCTCCCTCACTTGTAAGTCTTCCTCACTACTCTTTGCCATAAAATCTAATAATGGTACCATTATCTCCCCAGATGCGCAAACCAAACTCTTAGGCATCACAATACCCTCAAATTTGATATCCATGTCAATCAAACTATCAAAACCATTAACAAAACTTGGCTCCCTCTATAAGATCAAGCCTTTCCTTACTCCATTTGCTAGGACTGCTATTGCTCATTCCCATCTACTTTCCACTCTTCTCTATGCTTCCCCTCTACTCACTAATTTGAACAACTCCGCTCTTAGCAAACTCTCTAGCTGTTATAACTACATTGCCAGATTTGCAACAGGCACAGCCTATCAGACCCACCACTATCACAACCAAAATCTTCTGGGGTGGCTAGAATGGCTTAGCCTACTTCAGTACAACCAGCTTATAATTGCCCATAAAGTTCTCAACCACCCTGATAATATGCCCGAACTTAAAAATATCATCAACCCTTATAGCAACCTGAGGTCACTTCGCTCTTCTAACACACTACTAGTTCAAACTTCCAAAATCAACAGCTCTGCTGGGAACTCTCTGTTTGCTAATTCTGTTGGCAAAACTTGGAACTCTCTTCCTGTTGATCTTACTCTTGAACCCTCTCTTACTCAGTTCAAAAAAAGCCCCAAGCTATATTTTAAAACTCACTGGCTATGTCCTTGTTCAAAACCCGACTAGATCCTCCTCTATACTCTGTAATCATGTTACACTGCCTAGTCAGTTTGTCAACACTGTTTTAAAAATGTATGATTATATTACCTGCTTGCTCAACTGGAGCCTGTAAACTGTTTGTAACTTATAATCATTTTGTGATTTTTACTGTATGTTCTACCTTGGAGCTTTTCTCCCCGGGCCCCTGCTGAAAATGGACATGTATCCAGTTGGACTATCCCGGTCAACAAATGTAAACTAAAATAAAATAAAGAAAGAAAATAATATGGATAGTGTAGCCATTATGATAAGAAGTTATTACTCCCACCTATATATATATATATATATATATATATATATATATATATATATATATATATATGGCAGCTTTTTAAACTGTTTATTTTCAGCTTTTGTTTTAGAAGCACCCATTAATGTTTTGCAGCTTGATCATTTATATAGTTCTTTCTTGTCTTCTCCATTTGAACCTAAGTCACATTTTACAAGACTTTTTGTTTTAATGAAAACTCTCAGAAAAACTCCCCCAGAATATTCCTACAACCTTTTAACTTAAAACAAACACACAAAGCTATGCACATCTTAAAATAAAGAAGTATAACTCCCTTGATAGAAGCAATTGTCCCAAATTGACTGCTGCACCCACAGGCATTAGCTAATCTAAAATTAAAGTTATCCATTCTAAAGTGCATGCTACAGCCTGTGCTCCTACTTATACTAATTGCTATCTGTTCTTGTCTTATCTTTGTTCACCTCCCAAATGTGAAAAATAGCTTATATCCTTTCAGAAACCTAAAGAAAAAGTGCACCTGCTATCTTTAAATAAAACTAAATTATACACTGCACTAGTAAATGAAATGAGGTATTTAGGTACCAAGAAAACTGTTCTCTCTTATTCACTTCCAATAATTTCAAACTTTATTTTTTTTACTAAGCTGCTTACCCTTGTACCTTATAATTGTATTTTTCTCTCAGCAAACAATGTCCAGAACTCAAAAATATTTATTACCTGGACCTGTAGTCAGCTGGTCTCCATGGAAATATGCAAACAGAATGTATGGCTGCCCTCAGTTGTGGACTTCTCAACTCACACTGAATATTTATTTGCTATAGGAAAACATTTCATTACTTTCACAATGTTCTGTTATTTTTAAAACCTCCAGGCTTACACCAGAAAGTTGTTACTAGTTTACGCCTAGGGCATTAATCCAGACATTCACCTATGCAAAGGTAAGAGAAAACATCTCAACTCTCTATATATTATAATAACTGCACTTTTATAACCCATTCCTCACCCCTCAACAGCATAGGATTGCAGCATATTAACTTAAGCATGATTTTGTCCAGCCTTTCTTCTCTTTTTACATTGTAATGCCTACATTTCTTAAAACTAAAAAGTAATTGGTTACTTTAATATCTTTATCACATACAAAAGTCATCGAAATGTTTTACTATATAACATGCAATTTATACCATGAAATGTTTTATACAAATATTGTTAAGAACAAAAATTGTTTTACTTACAACTACTTTTCTTTTAAGTATCCTTCCAAACATTAATGACATGAAGTGGGTATATGCCATTCAGTCCTCCAACAAGTTTCACAAAGTCAACAAAAATCCACTCTTTCTCAGCCACATTTTCTTATAAAGCCATCTTCTCAAATGTGATTGATGCTTTCTAGTCTCTCATTTGTTCACCAGTTTTAGTGTTGCCAGTCTTATTCCTGTTCATCTCTGTCTCTTAACTTTAGACTCTGTTTAAAGTCCAATGTACTCCTGACACTTCTGATCAAATCCTGTGCTTTTTTTCTGTCTTTCAAGCATTTTCCTTTGGGGTACTGGAAAAGGGTTCACTGGCAAAATCTCTCAATGAGCTACATTATCTTAAGAATGAGAAGCAGAGCTTTCTTCTGTTTGATGACTCCCTTTTTGTTGGATAAACTTTTGTATTGTCTCTATTCTGCATAACAAATGACTGATCCACCAGGAAAAATACTCTGAAGACAATTGGATACAGCGGCTTGAATCTCAAACCTGCCTCTGGACATTCCCTGATTGCTGGGATAAATTTGCTTCTCTTTTGTTTGTTGTACAGTGAATAGTCATTTTCCAAAAGCACTGTACTGTCTCCAATTTTAATACTTCCCTTTCTGCCAGTTTTGTCACAATCTACTCTTTCTGCTGGTATGATTGCATCTTTACTAATGCAAGTCTTGGCTGATTTCTCATGACCAGGTTTGGAACATACACACAATGTGACCTTTCCATTAACAAATCCTGCTGTTGAATACCAGTCCAGTTGCTTATTTTTACTTTCATAAAATAAATAGTCTGTTCCTTCCAGTTTATCTGGTGTAGCAGAAAATCAAAATTTTTTCTGCTTTCTTTGTCCTCTAGCTATACCATTTTTGAAACTGCTCTTCTGAGCAGTCTCAAACTCACTCTGCCTTTTCTTTACTTGACCTCTGATTTTTTCAGTTTTAGCAGTTCATCTAAATAGCTGCTTAAAGCTTCTTCTATTTTTCCAGCCTTTTTATTTAAGTTGATATACTCCTTCATTGTTTAATTTTAATCAGATCTGAGCACATTTGATTTATTTTTTCCTCTATATTACTGGAAGCTATCTTTTGTGCCAAAGCTGGAGCTAGAACTGCTTTTTGCTCAACAGCTACACAATTCTTCCCAATCAGTGGTTTCTCTTCACCTTTTCCATGTGATTTTCTTTCTAAGGTTTTTCTTTGCCAGCAGTGTATTTACTAGTGAGTAAATAAATTTTACAAAAACTGGAAGAATTGCTAGCCTTTATCTCTCAGTTTCTTTTTTCACACTGGGAGAGTTGAAGTCATGCTGTTGATAAGTGTGCAGCTATCTTTGAAGTCTCCAGTGAACAGTATTTTGATGCTGCAAGACAGAATGCATAGCATACTTTTGCAAGACACTATAAGCAATATGATCTCAAAATCTAGGTCTTCCTTTGGGGCTGCTGTCCTTCACAGGTCTGTAATAATGCTGCTCAAGATGTACTGCTCAGGATACTGTGCTACTACTTGAATTGGCTGGACTGGATCATATATGATAGGAAGGTTATGTACGTAATATAATGATATATCTTCATGATCTACTTATGTCTAGTTCAACATGCCCTCTCTCTTTCCCCCTCCTGCTTTCTGTCCCATCTGCCCAGGTCTTGTCAACCATTGGGGAGGTAGGTTATAGTCATTGTTAGAGACATGTTAATATATTTTTCTACTAGGGCTTGTAAGCAAGCAGATAGCATACTTGGCAGGAGGAGAGAAGAAAGTGAGGTACATTGTGGAAGTGAAGGGAGGAGCTCAAGCTTTGCGGAAAGCTTGTAGATGCTGAGTCAGTGTCACCAGTGGTGACCAATCCCATCTGAAGCAGACAGACATAGAGCATGAAGATCTAACATTATAGTTCGTACAGAGGATTCATTTATCTGCATTTGAACCTGTAGTTTCTCAGCTGTTGGCAAACAGTTTTTAAAAGTGTGATCAAGGCCACTAAGGCATCCTGTAACTCCTGTTTGGATCTTGAATTTTATTACTGAGAAACAAACTCTAACTGTTTTTGGGCCAACAAGTTTATCAGACTTTGTTTTGGTGATTTGGAAAGCATTTTGTGTTCTACGTATGTCAGCCAGAATGATTTCAGAGTAACGTGTAAAGGACCGTGTATAGTTTTCCACAATGACAAGGTATCTTAATTGGAGAAGGATGGATAAGGAATGCAATGGTGGCATGCAGAAATCACAATGAACAATAGTTTGAATCTCATGTGAACTAAAAAATTGATTTGAAGTGGAATTTATATCCTGTATTCATGTAGGGCTAAAGACCCCTATATTTCCCATGCAAACTACTTCATCCACTGTACCACTTTACTTAATACGGTTTACTCCAAGATCATTACATATTTGGAGAAGGGGAATTTACCCTGCAGCAATCTCTTCAAAAAGAACACTTTTTACTCATAAGTAGTCACAAAATAGCCATTACAACCACCATAAACTTGCAAATGAAAAATAATGTTGAGATATGCAGAAGGCTCAGGTACTACACTGAACAAATAAACCACTAAAACTATCTAATCAGCTGTTTAGGTCATTGAAAGGAAACAGCTGTTTAGTTATAAACAAGACACTTTTCAAGTTGATGTCTAATTGCACCCCCTTCTGTTATGATAAAAGTAACAAGATTTTGATTGACAAGTTTAGAATTAACTATGCAATGGCAGCAGCTACACCTGCAGACTTCTTTAAAATGTATCTGCCGAACACATCCCTGAGACTGCTGATTGGGCATCCATATACATACTTTCTAATGCAGACCAGACCCATACAAGTCTAATGTCAAATCTAACAGTAGAGCATGATTTGCATTGATTGTTATGCTCTTTCTGGGCTCTGTGGGTGTACTGCTTGGTACTCTGCTAATCATTCCAGACATTCATGTAAAAGTAATCTTTAAGTTGAACAGCACAGCTGTATGAGTGTTTTTGCTATTCAAAAACAGAATCAATGTGTATGACAGACTTCCTCCTCAGTACCCTTCAAACTGCAAGTCACATTTTATATAGTTAGCTCTGTACAACATATAGACAGGTATTATGTGTATTTATTTTGCAAACACAAAGGTTCCCCTATTACATAATATGGTATTTTTCACTCCACAGTTAGTCCATTAGACATTTGACAGAGTGTGCTGGTAGAATTTTATTATTATTATGTTTATCCTGGATTGCTTTTTTTTTTATTGTGGCCTAGGTCATTTAGAGTTATTGTTGATATTCCAGCAATGATACTTCAAATCAATCAAAGAATACAATTAATCAACTATAATGTAAAACACTAATCAAACTGTGCATTAACACTAAACTAACTAAGACATAATGCTGAACATAATAATGAGGCATATAAAACAAGGATAAAACTGACCAAAACATTAATAAAGACGTAAGCAAGTATAATAAAAACTGGGGACCATTGCCTTGTAATAAAATTGTTTGTGTCTTTCGGCTTTTCCTGGTTAGGGGTCGTCACAGCAGAACTCCGGTCCGCTAATGATTAGCAATTGATTTTTACGTACCGACTTGCCAGGCCTGACGCATAACCTTCAACGAAGGTACGCCCATTCACGCATGTCTCCACGCAGAAGACGCTCTAGCTGAGAATCGAACCGGACAGCGTCTTACTGTGAGGCGACAACGCTATCGCAGCACCACCACCGCGGGTATTGCCTTGTAATAAAATAAGATATAAATAATTAAACCTTAGCAGCTCTAATCTTTAATATACTAGAAGTGGAAATACTATCATTAATGCCAGGCAAAAGAATAGCATTAAGCCCCAGTTGCAAGCATAATGCTGTGTAATACAAGATAACATCTAAATCCCCACTTAAAAGTGTCACAAAAACCCTATCAATGGCAAAAAAGGTGCATTTTTAAAAATTAGAACCCACCTAGGAATGTTGAAACTAGGCATTAGTCACCTTTTTATTGTATTCCTTGATTGGTATATTGCTCCTGGGTGTGTGTATGTGTATATATATATATATATATATATATATATATGGTAGTGGTTTTAGTTTTCTGACACGCTGAAGAAGTCTTTATTTTAAGACAAAAGCGCTCAGGTGTGTTCTTGGAAATAAAAGCCTTTTGCTTGTGTACTTTGGCGACTTTTATTTTTATTTTATATTAACAATTTCCATGATGATACCTTTTTATTTATATTAGTAGAAAGGATGTCCAATAACCCTTGGGAAGGACCATGGGAACAGCAATTGGAAGCGAGAGAGTTATGATAGCAACTTAGATGTAATGTAGAATCCCACCTAGATTAAACGAGACCTTATCATAGGTTCATAGGTGTGTACTAGGCTAATGGCCCTGCAGCCTTTAAAACCCTAGCCCATAGGATTATCCTGGCATCATGCCACCCGACCTTAGTTCCCAGTGCCTCTGTCCAGTACAGCCACTGGAGTGATCCCCAGGGTGAATTTTCTATTTCCCATCCACTGATCAAGATTTCTCTTGAAGAGGGCCAGTGAGGTGCTCTGTTTGACATGTATAGGAAGTCTATTCCATAGCATGAGCAGTCTCTGGGTTATGAACCTGTCCCTCCAGCTTGTTCTGTTGATTGTGGTAATGAGGTTGAGGTCTCTGGAGCATGTGGTGTGGAGGGATTGGGATTTCTTTAGACGTAGCATTTCTAACAGAGCTGGGTCAGACATGGCTTTGTAAGTCAAGCTGAGATCACCTCTAAATAGGCAATATGAGACAGAGAATAGTTGGAGTTTTTTGAGTCTGCTCATATAGGACAAGTGTTTAAGGCCTAGGATCCTCTTTGTGAGGTACTTTTGTGGCCTCTCCAGTTGTTGCAGGTGGCTCATGAGGTACATGCCAAATGGGGCATTGTACTCGATGACTGGCCTAATGAGGGAAGAGTAGAGGGAGACAATGACCTCTTTCTTCCTGGGTGCAAAACCCTTAGTAATGAGATGTCCCACATAGAAGACTTTCTGACCACAGTGGCAATGTGGTGGTCAAAAGAGATGCTGCTGTCAACCTCTGTTTCCAGATCTCTTATAACGTCTTCTGTGTTCAATGGACTACCATCGATGTGGTAATTGATGGCAACTGGGTTTTTCCCAAAGGGGATGATGACATATTTCTTTGGCATCGAGCTTAATGTCATGGTTCTGACACCAGTCGGCCTCAGTGAGGCCTTTCTGCAATCATCTGTGAACTTTGTCAGCCATAGTCCATTTGTGTTGGCTTGGATTTCAGAGAAGTAGATACCAAACAGGAGAGGACCCAGGACCGAACCCTGTGAGACTCCACTCGTGACTGGTTGGCAGTCTGACTTGGAGTCAGCTACTTTCACACTGTGGGTTCTGTCAGTGAATCAGTTTGCAATTCACCTAGTGATATATTGGTTGATGCTTAGCTTAGTGAGTTTTTCTATGATTCCTGAGTGGGGAATGGTATCAAAGGCTTTGGCCAGATCAAGGTAGGCTGTATGAATCAGCTTGCCATTATCCACAGCTCTGGTGACTGATTCAAAGAAGTCAGCCAGTTTGAGCAGGCATGATCTACCCTTTACAAAATCAAACTGTGCAGGATCCAGAGTTTGGGGATCCCCTATATCCTTGTTTATTAGGTCCACGATGATGTGATCCATAGCTTTGCATATCAGACTCGTCAGGCTAATGGTGCGATAGTTCCCAGGGTCTGTAGTCGCTCCTCCTTTGTGGGGAGGGATGACTGTAGCAGTGCACCATTTGGTAGGGACAAAGCCTGAGGTGAGGCTGTGACTGAACAAGGCACACAGGTGAGGTGCCTGTTCACTCAGTAATTCATGTAGAACACAGCCAGGGATATTGTCAGGTCCCATAGAAGCTGTATTATTGGCCTTGGATAGTGCTGTTTTAACCTGTGCAGCAGTAATACTGGGTGACTGACAATCTACTGGTATTGTGATTGGTCCTTTGGTGGGGGGAGGGATAAAGTTGGCACTGAATCTGTTGGCCTGTATATTGGCAATATCTGTTGGCTCGGTATAGGCGGTACCATTGTGCAGTAGCTCACAGCAAATCTGGGTATTGCCATGGAGATTCTTTACATAACAATAGAAGGCCTTGTGGTTGTCTTTACTATCTGCTGCAATTCTGTTTTCATAGCTAGCTTTAGAAGATTTGATGAGGGATCTCAACTTTTTGTTGAGGCTGATAAGGGAGTTTTTCCAGTCTTGGGACTTCACTTTATTCTGCATCAGTTTCTTCCTTCTGTTGTAGAGTTTGTTTATGGCAGGGGACCACCAGATTGGCTTCCTTTTTTGGAGGAGACCGTCTTGGTTCTATTGGGTATGGTGAGATCCATGCATTTGTGTACGTGTTCGTATAGTGCATTGGTGTATCATTCGCGATCATGCAACTATTCTCCATTTGAATGGGTGCTGTGAAGTTAGCCACCTCTGTTTTTAGAAGCCCAAAGTTAGCTTTGGAGAAGTTTTTCACAGTGGTTACCTTTGCGTGGCGGGTGGGAAGGATGTGGATTTCCAAAGTGATTAGTTTGTGGCTGGATCTAACCAGGGAGGATTTGACTAATGGTGTAAAGCAATGATCGCCCATGTTAGTAATGACCAGGTCAAGAATGTTGCTACCTCTAGTGGGGGTAAGAACGAGCTGGTCCAGGGCATTGGAATTAATGAATTCCAGGAAACATTGGGCAAGTGTATTGGTACATGAGTAGTTTTCCCAGTTAATGGAGAGGTAGTCAAGGTCGCCCAGTATGAGAGTGTCAGGTTGGACCCTAATATTCTCCAGGGTTTTTAGGAACATGGAGTGTGAGCCTTGGGACATGGTTGGGGACCAATAGCAGGCTATGACCTGAATCACTGTCTTACCCAATGTTAGCTGCACCTGAAGTATCTCTGATGCTTTATGTTGGGCTACCATTCTGGAGATGTGCGCATACTTTACGAATATGGAAACACCACCACCTTTGGAGCATTGGTCCAAGTTCTGGGGTCGAAAGGTGTGGAATGAGTTACAGCCTGGTATTCAGGGGTGCTTTCTGCTGCCTTGAACCAGGTCTCTGTTACAGCACAAATGTTGATGTTCTCCATTTTAAGGAGTGCTTCGAGCGAGTACATTTTGAGATTTTAGACTTCTAGCGTTGATCAGCATGACCCTCAGATTGCATTTGTTTGTAGCTGTTATGGTGGTAATTTGGTCTTTGGAACACCGCCTAAAAAAGGCACTATAGGAGTTGCAAGATCCAGAAGCCTAGGGGTGACAGATGCAGGCCATCTCTGGCAAAGCGTTGAGGTCTGTCAATCAAGTCATCCCAGGCAGACAGATACTGGATCCCCTTAGAATGACACCAGAAACTTAGCCAATTGTTGAGATTAATCATTTTCTGCTTGTACTGTGGTATCATTCTGGGTGATGGTAGGAGGCTGCTCAGGGCTAGGGTCTTTACCCGCCTGGGCTACGTAATCCGAGAGCTCCTCCATTTCTCTTTTTGTGTAGTCCAGGGAGGTACGTCTCAGATCATTCACACCCACATGTACAATGATAGAGTCATATTTGTACCTGTCATTGAGGGACCTGAGTGCGTGTGTTATGTGGTGGATCCTGGCACCTGACAGGCAGCTGACTGTTACTTTCTCCTTATTCAACCTAGTGAGTGGGACATCAGTGTGTCTCACTAGCGACATCGCTAAAAAGACTTTTCCTTGGAGTGATGTTCCTGTTTTTGATGGTGGCACTTTGTTTACTGAGATTTTCTTTGTGAAGGTGTTTTTTCTGCCTCACTATCGAGTCACCTATGACTAGTGTGTTGGGCATGCTGTTTTGCCTTAGGGGCTTTGGTTGAGTGGCACACTATTTAGGACAGTTATGTGTCTCGTGATTAGTGTTGTGTTGTGGTGGTCAAGTGCATTTCTGCCTTGGAGGTCTCTGCTGTTTGGGTAGAGTTTTACTGAGAGCCACCGCGAAGGTGGTTTTGTGTTTTGTGTTTTTATGTGAAGGCAGTGCTGGTGTGTGTTCTGGAAGGCTATGTGTTCCATATGTTGTGGTACAAGTGTTGACTTTCTCCTCTTGACCAGCTATCCCAATCTTGGCTGGAGATTGCGTGGCTTCCAATTTGAATATATAAGTGCATCTCTTGCAAGTCTGAGTGTTGGGAGGTAAGAGGAGAGGGTTGTCAGTGTACATAAGGCAGTTGCTACCTTGCCTCAGAATGCCCAAGTTCACCAGGTTAATAGGAGAAAGCACAGGGAACTGACCTTTAGACATGCCTGGAGGGGTGGGGATTAATAAAAGTACTGGAGCTGTTTCCTTCTAGAACGTTTAGTGCTGGTAGCACTTTTGTGTGCTACAACAATTGGTACAAGAAGTCTGGTAAAGTGCTAGACTAATAAGCTAGTAAAAGTGCAGGAGAGTACAGAAGTGGCAGATCTAATGGAAAAGTTGGCGAGCAGACTTTTGGCACTGCTCAGAAACGTACACACAGTCCTGGATACAGCAAATCTGTATCTGGAAAAGACTAGTTTCAGGAAAGGCGGTAAACAAGCGCAAACATGGGCTTTTAAACCACTACAATTTTGTTAACTATCAGTAAAACAGAAAACAAAGTCAGACACCAAGAAAAACAATCTCTAGCAAATTAATAATTGTCAAGTATTTTAAAAGTATGATAGATTAGAGATTGATACATACTTTAATTTATTATTAATTTATTACTATAAATTTTATAGTAACAATTATGTATTTTTATTGTTTATATGCTGTTTTTAATACGGTGTGTTTATAGAATATAAGTTGCCACTTGTACCAGTCAAGTTTGCACATGTCATGTGATTTTAGTATATTTATTAATAAAACTTGATTTATTTTGAATTTGTTCTGTGGAAGTCCCTTACTGAAAAGGGATGAAAGTACTAATTGATGTATTTATAACAACATATTTGCTGTTGGGGTAGTTATTTGTTTTTAATAAACAGTTTGTGCAATGGAGTGACATATTCCATATGTGTCTTTTTTTTTTGGTTATTGGTTTGCATTTTGGATGGGACTGCTTCTTGATTCTGTGTTTGATTATCTGGAACTTTCCTCATTTTTAGTCTTAATAAGTCCATGTTCCTCTCTGTTCTACATAGAAAGGGTGTGTCACACATTCAGTGTTAAGATTTTTTTTAACATTCATGGTAAAGAATAATAAGTCATATTAATTCATCAAATGAACTATTTATAAGTCAAAAGTAAAGCATTCTAACCATGCTGTGAGCTTCCAATCTGAAGTTGTTAGTAAGCTTTTACTAAGTCTTGTACATTTTTCCAATTTGTTCCACATTATAAGAGGCAATGTTCCTCATTTGGGTGAGGGAAGGTTGAGAGGCATGCCTTCTGCTACTCCTTGAGGATATGGGGACTGGATGGGAAAGCATACAGAAGAGTCCCATGTCAGGGGATGGAAAAAGTGTTCACTGAATACATTCCCTTCAACTGGAATACAGCACAATATATTTAATAAGTAATTGTCCTGTGATGCACAAACATCTATCTCTGAAGTATTGCACTTCCATTTTAGACTTTGAAAAACACATAAATATAGCCTTTTTCATGGAGAATGGAAGAAGAAGATCTACTCAGCTTGTTCTGCAGAAATTTTAGGTTGAAGGGATATTAGTGAGATGAAGGTCTAACTTAAAAACCCCAGAGTACAAAAACACTTAGCACAACAACGTAGGCAGCAGAAAGTAGAAAGGGTTGTTGTCAGACTTAGGGAAACTATACCAGGGAAGCTATCCAGAAACCCTATAGAGGTATTAAAGTAATTTCAGAAACTCTATCCAAAGTTTTGTAAAGCAGAGTAATGGTGAAACCAGATTACAAATGGAAATATTTAATGAAAAAAGTAACTATGCAAAGGTTAGAGGGAGATAAATCTCAAGAACAAATAGCTAAGACAGGAAGGGGTGGGATAAACATGGTTATTTATAATCAACAGGGAAGTCTCTAGGAATAGATGGTATTCCTCTGGAAGTTTGGAAGTTAGGAGAGGAGAAAGTGACAAATATCTGGAAGATATTATATAACAATATTATTATATTAACAATATTTAAAAGGAAGGGCCATGCCAGCATCTTGCAAGAAAGCTGTGGTGACTGCATTACCCAAAAGAGGATAAAGACCCTTCAGATCCAGCTTCATATAGACCAATTTCAAAGTTAAACTATGATTATAAGGGGTTTATGTCCATGCTAGCTAAGAGAATGGCAAAGGCAAAATTTAATGATATGGATCAATACGGTTTTGTAGAGGGGAGGCAAACATTTGATAACATTAATAGAACACTGATGATCAACATAAAGCAGAATGTAAAACAATGTTGTTATCTTTGGTGGGTCTTGATCCACAGAAGGCATTTAAGACAGTCTGATGGGATTTTTTGAGTAGGGCAATTGTAGCACCTGCATTCCCTGATAGAATAATAGGGTTAATTAAGAGGACCTATGCAGGCTCAAAGGCAAGAATTAAGATGGGAAGAGTTCTTCTCCAGCAAGACAGGTGTGAACAGAGAAACCAGGCAATGGTGTCCTCTTCCCCTTTATTATTTGCTTTATACTTGGAGTTATTGGTAAACAAATTAAATGACTCACAAATTCAAGGGTACAACTAGTATGGTAATCAAGACAATTTAACTTTATTTGCAGATTACATTATTTTGTACTTGATAAAGCCAGAAAAAGACATTTCACTGTTGCACAACATTTTGAGACAGTATCAAGTCTTGCAACTAAGACAAAACAAAGGATGTGGCAATAAACTTTGTACATGTGAATTGGTTTAGCAATGCCCTTACCCAAATTGATGGGGACATGATTACATGAAGTATTTATATAAAGGGATTCTATTTTGGCATCCAATGATATATGGGAAGAGATTAAACAAAAGAGAATACAAAAACTAAGGATGGAAGTTCTTGATTACTGTCACGGCTAATAAGATACAAGTAGTAAAAAATGTTTGTAGTCCCTTTAATTTTGTATACAGGTCAGGCATATCGTTATCAACCAGAGGAGACATTATGGACCATAATTAATACAAAAAATGAAAGTATTTATTTGGGAGGGGAAGATGGCAAGAGTGGGTGGGATAAATTATTTCTTACATAGATTAAGGTGGTTTAGGATTATCTGGGATACTTTAGAGCTACACAGTTGAGGCTCATATACATAACACAAGCCGAAGGCTATAAATCAAAGTGGAAAGGCATGATGATGAAATGGGGGAGGGGGTTTTAGTGGTAATCAAGACAATTTAACTTTATTTACAGATTACATTATTTTGTACTTGATAAATCCAGAAAAAGACATTTCACTGTTGCACAACATTTTGAGACAGTATCAAGTCTTGCAAGGATACAAAATAAACTAAGATAAAACAAATGATGTGGCAGTAAACGTTGTACATGTGAATTGGTTTAGCAATGCCCTTACCCAAATTGATGGGGACATGATTACATGAAGTATTTATATAAAGGGATTCAATTTTGGCATCCAAGGATATATGGGAAGAGATTAAACAAAAGAGAATACAAAAACTAAGAGGATAGAAGTTCTTGATTATGGTCACGGCTAATAAGATACAAGTAGTAAAAAATGTTTGTAGTCCCTTTAATTTTGTATACAGGTCAGGCATTTCTTTATCAACCAGAGGAGACATTATGGACCATAATTAATTGAGGCTCATATACATAACACAAGCAGAAGGCTATAAATCAAAGTGGAAAGGCACAATGATGAAATGGGGGAGTGGGTTTAAGAGGTAAACAGAGAGTAGGATTATGCAGGTCCTTAAGGACAATAACAGTAATAATACAGAATATTATAGAATTATGTTATATTAAAACAAAGAAGGTCACACTGAAAAACCAATCAGTAAAAACTAAATGAAAACTCCAGCCAAGCTAGAACTTCCAATGAGTGACCTCCCAAACCTCCTGTAACAGAGGCACATGGGATATATGCAAATGACCCTTATGAACATCAGGTGTTTCAGCTATATGACGATTCTGATTACCCATGACTTTTACATTTGAAGTTGTTTTAATGAACAATTTCAGGCCAATAAAGCCAAACTCCACTAGCTATGGATATGCATATTTCGGCCTTGTTATGACCTCGTCAGCAAAGCACAAGCAGAGTGTTTGACTAAGCATAAAAAACACAGGGTTGTTATACCCAGCTGATGTACATTATCATTAGGATGACTGCAAAATATCCCAACTAACAAATTAAAACAAAGAATGAGAAGGTCACACTGAAAAAACAATCAGTAAAAACTAAATGAAAACTCCAGCCAAGCTAGAACTTCCAATTAGTGACCTCCCAAACCTCCTGTAACTTGACCTCCCAAACCTCCTGTAAAAGAGGCACATGGGATATATGCAAATGACTCTTATGAACATCAGGTGTTTCAGCTATATGGCGATTCTGATTGCCCATGACTTTTACATTTGAAGTCGTTTTAATGGAGAATTTCAGCTGAAACACCTAATGATGTTCATTGTGTTTCACTGTTGCAGTCATTACACTTGGGTTATCCTGCCGTCAGGCGGTCCTGCAGTCGGCCAGAGTTCCAAAGTCTTGGTCCGGCATCAGTTGCTGTCGCCTCTTCCCTGACGTCAGTGTGCCAGGGGTATATAAGATGCAGCCGACGCCATTTTCTTCAGTCTTTCTTGCCGCGCGGTGCCTGAAGCAAAAGTAGTTCGCAAGTGCCGGTCGGCCGACTCCTGAGATTTTCAAATCGAATTTCATAACCGAAGTCTTCAATAAAGCTAAGTACCCCGTTGGTGAAACCTTTTCCTGCCTCAGACTAATGTCAGTAAAAGTTAATAATTGTATTTCTTGTGGGAAGCAAATACCTCATAAGGATTTTCATTCTTACTGTATTCCATGCATAGGCCCAGACCACGACGTCACTAGTTGTCGGTTTTGTGCTAGATTTAACAAACGCACTATTAAATGTCGGTTTGATTTTGCTCGCCACTACTTTGGCCGAAGGTTCAATTTTCCATGCCATCGGAACAACCGACGACTGGAATACACAAAAAACGCAAAGACAAGGATAAGGACAGGCATTCGAGGACCAAAACTGATGATGAAGCCTCTTCTAAGCCTGTCGCCGGTTCGCCGGTTCTTGGTGAGGCGCTTTCACAGCCCCTGACTCCTGCTACCTCAGAACCATAGGCCGCCTCCAACTCCCACGTGGAGATGTCTAGGCCTCAGGATACTCAAGGTGTTGGGCCTGCCGAAACTAACCCTTCAGATGGGTCCGGAGCTGCTGAGCAGGCATCGGCTTCTGAGGGTGTTTTCAGACCTTCACAGATTACCATAAAAACTACAGCCAAGTCTAAAACTCCTTTAAAGACAAAGAAGCAAGTACAGCATTCACCTGGACAGGCCTCCATGCCTAAAAAACAGATGCTCAAAATGGCTGAAGACTTAATTACTCTGATCAGGGGTTACCATCCACCTCCTGATAAAAGGCCTAGGCAGGATACAGAGTATGATTCCTCTGACCAGGTTTCCATTTCTTCTGATTCCTCTTCAGACTAGGGATACTCTTTACCCCCCTATGAGGACTCTGGTGTTGAAGAATCAATTCCTTCAGCCTCTCCTCCTGAGGATTACTCTTTTGGGGAAACTTTACATACCATGAGGGAGCATTTCCACTGGGAGGGCCAGGACTACTCCAATTCCAAGAAAAGGCTCAAAGACTTCCTGTTATTGCCTCAACACAGGCCCCTTGCTATTCCGCCAGTGTTAGATATTGTGGACGATGTGTTCTCTGAATCCAGTTTAAATCCTGATTCTTTGCCCCCTGCTCCATTCAAGCCAGACAGGTACTACAGAGTCCCTGACTCTCACAAATTTCTTTATAAAAACCCTGTTGCTGACCCAGAAACTATTTCCCAGGGTCCCAAAGGGGTAAAGGCTTCCATGGCTAAAAATCCAGCTCCCTCTGACAGGGATTCTACAGCATTAGACAGATGGGGGAAGAAAGTTTACACTTCTGCAACTTTAGCAGTGAGAGCTTTAAATTGCCAGTTTCAGATGCTTAAATACCAACAATACTTAATGTCTCTGTTAAAACAGAAAATGCTTACAAGTTCAGAACATCCTGACTATAAGGAAATGCTGGATTTATTACATGCAGCTGAACAAGTGGGAAAACATACTCTGCAATGTGGTTTTGATTCATTAGAGGCTTCTTGTAGAGCAGAAGTTACAGGATCTGTGATTCGAAGGCATACTTGGCTAAAAGAACAAGGTTTACCTGATCATGTAAAGGCAAAATTATTGGATGCTCCTTTACAGCAGGATATTTTATTTGGTGTTAAGGCAGAAGAGGTATTAAAGAAAATGGAGGATAAGGCAAAATCTATGCAAACAGTGAAAGATTTTTTACAGGTACAGCCACCTCGATTTAGCAGAAATTGGCCTTCAAAGAACTGGTCCTTTCCAGTGTCAGACAGACCACAAAGAGGCAGATACAGATGCCCAAGAGGCAGATCTCAGCCCCAAGGCTCCTACAGACCACGACAGTGGGGTGCTTCAACCCCAAAAGGAGCTGCAGACAAGTCACAACCTTATAGGAAACAGTCCCAATGACTTCCCCCTCTGAATGCCAAGCACTTATCTTTTGGCAGCTCCCTTAGGGGGAAAACTAGCACTGTTTTCTCAAAATTGGCATATGATCACCCAAGACAAATGGGTTCTGAATATTGTGTCTCAAGGTTACAGGTTCCATTTTCACACTCTACCAAGGTTAAAAGGAATGCCAGACCTGCCACAAAATCAATGGGCAGAGGCACAAAAACAAATTACAGCCCTCATGGACATGAGAGCTATTCAAAAAGTGCCACAACAGGAACAAGGAGAAGGATTTTACTCAAGACTCTTCCTGGTCCCAGAAAGGACAAAGCCTGGAGACCCATACTAGACCTTTCTACTCTAAATACTTACCTGGATGTTCCAAAATTCAGTATGTTGACACTACAGCAGCTTCTACCCATGCTGGGCAAGAAGCCTTGGCTTGTTACTTTGGCCCTCAAAGAGGCATACCTGCATGTCCCTATCAGACAAAACTGCAGAAGATACCTCAGATTCATAGCTGGTTCAATGCATTACCAATTCTCTGCACTGCCCTTTGGCTTATCTACTGTGCCCAGGGTCTTCACAAAGTGCCTGGCACCAGTAATTGAATTTTGCAGACAAAAAGGAATTCAAATATATCCATACTTGGACGACTGCCTTATTCAAGCAGAGAGCAAGGACATTCTTCTAAAGCATCTGGCATTTGTAAAAAGGTTGCTAATTTGCCTGGGGTACACAGTAAATGAAAAGAAGTCAAAACTAGTGCCCTCACAAGAGATCATATTCCTGGGTGCCATCTTAAATACAACGGCCCAGATGGCTTATCTCACGCCAGACAAGCAAGAACAACTGACTCAGTACTTTCAATTGATGGCAACAACAACCCAACTCCCTGCAAGAAAAATTCTGCAGGCCTTGGGATTCATGGCAACCATGCATACTACTAATTCCATATGCCAGACTGCATATGAGGAAATTACAATGGTACCTAAAAGGTGTTTGGACTCAACACTGTCAGAGTTTGGAAGCAGTTATACCACTACTTCCCTGCCTACAACCGGAGTTTCGATGGTGGGCACAGGCATGTCACCTCAACAAGGGACAGCCCTTCATTCTACCCACAGCCAGGCAGACACTAACAATAGATGCTTCGGATTACGCTCGGGGAGCACACATGGCAGGAAAATGTATTCAGGGCAAGTGGGCCGCAGACCAAATGCACCTTCACATCAATCAAAAAGAGATGTTAGTTGTGCAAAATGCCCTAACAGTTTTCAAGGACCTTCTACATCCAGGACAACTACTGCTAAAGACAGACAACACCACAGTTATGCGGTACATAAACAAGCAAGGCGGCACTCATTCTTATCCCCTATGCAGACAAGTCATGACCTTGTGGAACACAGCTCTAACCTATCAAGTTCATCTGCAAGCACAATTCCTGCCAGGAAAGAAAAATACTCTGGCAGACGACTTAAGCAGAAACATCATGGATCCTCACGAGTGGAAATTGAATCCACATGTATTCAGCATGATAACGCAAAAAATGGGGTGCCCAGACATAGCTCTTTTTGTCTCCACAGTGCCAACTACAAAAATTTTGCACAAGGACTTATCACACACAAGCATGGAAAGTGGATGCTCTCTCGTTCAACTGGAAAAGCCTATGTGCTTGCAGATGAACTTGATAGGTTAGAGCTGTGTTCCACAAGGTCATGGCTTCCCACCACTACCTCTCCTTTCAAAGGTACTCCTAAAAGCCAGAGAAGAAAATCCACAGATGATCCTGATTACCCCAGACTGGCCACGCCAGCACTGGTACCCAATCTTAAAGAACTTAGCTCAAGGACCACCATGGATTTTACCTCAAACTCCACACCTGCTGACGCAACAAAACAATCAGATCCTGCTCAGTCAGCTCAAGACCTTAAACCTGGCTGCATGGCAGATTCCTTAGTCAAGCAGACAACACCTCTCTCTAAAGCTGTTATGGATGTCATTTCGGAGGCCAGGAGGCCTAGCACCAGGAAATCTTATTCAGAAAAGTGGAAGAGATTCTGTGCCTGGAACCAGGCTCAAAGCTTTGATCCTCTTGTCCCAAATATTCCTCAGATATTACAATACTTAACTGAGATGCTAGACAAAGGACTATCCTTTTCATCCATTAAGATCCACGCCTCTGCCATCTTGGCTCATTACAACACAGATCCTCCTATTTTCTCTCATCCATTGCTAAAACAGTACCTCAGAGGGGCTAAAAACATAAGACCGCCCTGGAGAGCACCAACACCAACTTGGGACCTCAATTTTGTCTTGGAAAAACTAACTCTACCTCCTTTTGAGCCAACCAATTCAGCAGATTTAAAATATGTGTCATGGAAAACTGCCCTGCTTCTGGCAATAACCTCAGCACGAAGAGTCTGAGTTACAGGCACTAATGGCATTGGAACCTTTCATCATTTTTCACCAAGACAGGGTTTCTTTAAGAACAAACCCTTAATTTATGCCAAAGGTAGTTTCCAGTGTGGCTCTTAACCAAACTATTCACTTGCCAACTTTTTATCCAAATCCCCAGAATAAAGGGGAAAGACTTCTGCATTCATTGGACATACACAGACAGTTACATTTCTACTTGGACAAAACAAAAGCTTTCAGAAAAACTGAGCAATTGTTTGTAGCATATGCTGCAGGATCACAGGGAAAGGCTATTTCAAAGCAGACCATTTCAAAGTGGATAGGACACTGTATCCGTTTCTGCTACACACAGCATGGGAAACCTGTACCTAGTAATATTAGGCCACATTCCACCAGGGCAACAGCCACTTCAACTGCTTATTTTAGAGGAGTACCTACCAAAGATATCTTGGAAGCTGCAACTTGGAGTTCAGTGCACACCTTTACCAAGCATTATCACTTGCCTCTTTATTCTAGATCCAGAGTTGGCTTTGCCACTGCAGTGCTGCAGGGCCTCATAGTCACCCCAAATCCTCTATATAACCAGCCACCCAACCTCAGCTTTGGGATTCAACCCAAGTGTAATGACTGCAGCAGTGAAACATGATGAACATAGTACAGTTTTGTACCTACCATAAATGTAGATGTTTGAGTGTCTTCACTGCTGCAGTCCAAGTTACCCTCCCTCCATCCCCTCTTTCTTAGCTGGGACTTATCTACACTTTTCTACCCTATAATACCTATGTGGTGTATTTGCTGGTAGATGAACATTTTGGTTTTATTTTTCATGTATATTTTATTAGCAATATGTATTGCCTACCTATTTGGGGGCACCTGATATCTGGGGCAAGAAAAACTGAAGAAAATGGCGTCGGCTGCATCTTATATACCCCTGGCGCACTGACATCAGGGAAGAGGCGACAGCAACCGACGCCGAACCAAGACTTTGGAACTCTGGCCGACTGCGGGACTGCCTGACGGCAGGATAACCCAAGTGTAATGACTGCAGCAGTGAAGACACTCGAACATCTACATTTATGGTAGGTACAAAACTGTACTTTCATAAGGGTAATTTGCATATATCCCATGTGCCTCTGTTACAGGAGGTTTGGAAGGTCAAGTTACAGGAGGTTTGGGAGGTCACTCATTGGAACTTCTAGCTTGGCTGGAGTTTTCATTTAGTTTTTACTGACTGGTTTTCAGTGTGACCTTCTCACTCTGTTTTAATTTGTTAGTTGGGATATTTTGCAGTCATCCCAATGATAATGGACATCAGCTGGGTATAACAACCCTGTGTTTTTTATGCTTAGTCAAACACTCTGCTTGTGCTATGCTGATGAGGTCATAACAAAGCCAAAATATGCATATCCATAGCTAGTAGGGTTTGGCTTTATTGGCCTGAAATTGTCCATTAAAATGACTTCAAACGTAAAACTCATGGGCAATCAGAATTGCCGTATAGTTGAAACACCTGATGTTCATAAGGGTCATTTGCATGTATCCCATGTGCCTCTGTTACAGGAGGTTTTGGAGGTCACTCATTGGAAGTTCTAGCTTGGCTGGAGTTTTCATTTAGAATTCTATTATATAGAATATTATATTTATAAAGTAGCAGAAAGCCTTGCAAGAACTAAGCCAACATGGGAATGGAGAAAAATTTTATTAACAGGAATAATTTCAAGTAGGGGTATAAAAATAGGCAAGGGGACAGGAATTTACTGGAGACACTTAGCAAAGGAACAAAGGTACTTGGAGCAAATAGCTAGAAAGGGAAAAGTAATATGCAGAGCAGGATATGGCCAA
Organism: Protopterus annectens; assembly: GCF_019279795.1. Taxonomy (NCBI): domain Eukaryota; kingdom Metazoa; phylum Chordata; order Ceratodontiformes; family Protopteridae; genus Protopterus; species Protopterus annectens. Next base: position 1,842,960,236 of record NC_056731.1, read on the forward strand.
GTGGAAGTTTGGACTGCAAAATAGAGACTGCCTTCCATACCGGGGATTGACAACACAGTGTAAGTAAAGTGAAAGAGACAGGGTAGTGTTAAGTAAAAAAAAAAACAGCTCTGGCTGAGTTTGAGTCTAGAATAAATTCTCAGTTAAAAGGGATAATTAGTAGGACATGTAAAAAAACGGCATGAAAACTATAAAAATCAATAAGAAGAGGTTAGAAAAGATTGGGAAGAGAGAATGGAAATGCAATTTACAAAGGAACAGTGGGAGGACATCTGTATGGTTTCCGACTATGCGACAAAGTCCAGAATTTTTAGAATGTTTGCATGACAGTGTTTGCAAAGGTATTTTTTATCTCCTGAGCAGATGTCACATATTTTTGTTCACAGGTAGACAGCAATTCTTAGAGGTGTGTTGGAAAACAGGGAGGTAAGTGGGAACATCTTTTCTGGGACTCTTATCAAGTTGGTAGATTTTAAAAATCCCCTACAGAGTACTTTTCCAGAAATGTTAGGTGAACAAATGAATGTAACTAACAAAATTCTTTTGAAGTAGGATCTAAGATCCGAAAGGCTTAGATATAGTAAGGCCTTCCTAAGTTTAGTGTTATTGGCTGCCAAAAATGCAATTACAAGAAAATGGAATCCCAATCTAAGCCAGCAATAAAAGAAATATTGACTATTGTAAAGGAGATAAAAGAATTTGAGTCAGGGCCATTAGAAAAGGGAACAAGCAAGTGAAAGATAATTGTTAAAAATAAAGTATATATATATATATATATATATATATATATGTATTTATGTATATATAATGCATGAGGTTAATGAGAAAGACTAAAACTGGTTTGCTTTCTTTTCCTCAACAGTATGTATGAATCAACAGGAACAGCAAAGGCAATAATCCAAAACAGTTTATGTTAGTGCTTTCGTCTTGTCGATACTAGACTTCCTCAGAATAAAATGCTCAACTAATGCACAGCAATTTAGATAGCCGACCCCTTCTCATTCGCTAGCCAAAAATGACTTCATTTCCTTTACTACTTCATACAAAATTAAAGCAGATAATGTGCACTTAAGGGAATACATATCGATATGTTATACTGAAAAACAAGTAGGGTACACACACTAAATGCAGTTATTCTTCTTAAAAATCTAAAAAATATATACATGACATTAGGTTGTGAAACCACTGGTCGTAAAATGTCATAACTATTCTTACATACAGAATAGAGATTTTAGTTTTAAAAAGGGAGTTAGATGTCGTTCAGACCAGGTGCTATGCAGGCATTAGTTTTTATCTGCCACTGCAGTTCTTTGAATTCTAAAAAAGCATCAGATGCCCCCCCCCCGGGGCCCAGATCAACTTGTTCAACTACGTGAAATTTAAATGAATGAGTAGGATGTATCGCAATGTGCCTATAAAGTGCGTTAGTTTCTTTCTTGTTCTTAATGTCATAAATATGTTGATATATACGCTTCCTTAATGTTCTAATGGTTTTCCCAACATAGAACCCATCACAGGAGGTGCATACAGCAATGTAAACAACTCCTTTTGAATAGCAGGAGAATTTTTTATATTTTTATCCTACCTACAGTTTTAATTTTAATTTCCCACGTGTAGGTAATGTAACCGCATTGCGCACAGCTACTGCATCTAAAGGTTCCTCCTACGTCACTCCTTACCATTCTTCTTTGTTCAACTAACCCTTTAATGGAGGGGTTTTTTTGTACATGGTCAATGGTTTTTCTCCCAGTGTTTTAATGATGTTGGGTTCCAAGTGGAAAAGATTTTTTAGATTTTTAAGAAGAATAACTGTATTTAGTGTGTGTACCCTACTTGTTTTTCAGTATAACATATGGATATGTATTCCTTTAAGTGCACATTATCTGCTTTAATTTTGTATGAAGTAGTAAAGGAAATGAAGTCATTTTTGGCTAGCGAATGAGAGGAGGGGTCGGCTATCTAAATTGTTGTGTATTTGTTGAGCCTTTTATTCTGAGGAAGTCTAGTATTGACAAGACGAAAGCACTAAAATAAACTGTTTTCGCCTTTGCTGTTCCTGTTGATTCCTACCTTTTGGTTTAGTGGTGGTTCATATTTTTTCTAGTTAACAGTATGTGTACCAATGCCTTTGTCAATATTTAATTAATAATGGCATTAAAAAAGAGAAGTGTGGGCCTAAATGACAAGTTATATCCCAGGCTATCACTGCAAGCTTGCAGAGTGGGTATAAATGATTACTTCATTGCATGCATATGTACAATATAACCAAGACATTGTGCATCATTACTTTCATTGTTTCTGGCTGCCAGATCATCCTAAATACTTAAAAGAGATAAAATTAGGGCCATTACCTCCTTTAAACTGATACAATATTTCACCGTGGACATGTTCCACATTTCTTGAATTATCAAGTGAGTATGAGCTCTGCAAGCCAGGTATGAGGCATCTCTGTTCAGGGTCTGCATATGAGATAAGCCATTTAGGTAGTTAATTGTTAGATTGCCATTACCACAATCTGTAATTGGACCACTGTGCAAATATAACCATAAAGGTAAACAAATAAAATTGATTTATGGAGACTTTCCAGCTGGATAATACAATGCAAATTACCAAAACTGCACACATAAGAACCTTACATACATTACTGCAGGGCATGTGTCCTGTGCTAGATACACATTCTCATATTAAAGACAACAAGGAGTTGCTCTCTAAATGCACAGGCTCTAGGAAAACCCATTGCTCAGTTCATGGGATGTTTCTTTGTTTTAAAACAACTGCCCAAAGAAAGCCCTTATGCACTAATGTAGTTGAGTTTCACAGAGGTTGTTTTTGTAAAAATAATGAGTCATGCTATTTAATGCTGCTATTAAAATGCATTTGTACTACCTAAAATATTTCCTTTTAGTTCTTACCCTTCTATTACTTTCAAATGTTAGTACTGATATTAACTCGAGTCATTCTGTACCATTAATATGTTCCCCAGTATGAGTGTTTGTGGTAAACAGCATCTTAACTGTCTGAATGTTGCCTCTGCATGCTCGACAGTTAAGACAAACCAAGCTGGATATGCATGATGTGTGCAAACTGACGTATATGAAGAACAACAGAAGTCAAGGCCAATGTCAGTGGTCTCTGGCTGACTAAATTTGCAGATGACTGCAAATCAAGAGCTGTCATTGAATCTCACACTGACACAAATGTTCTCCAGGAGGGGGTGACACGGACAAATGACTAGTGTCAGAGCCATGGACTAAAACTAAATGCCAAGAAATGCATAATAGTATCCTTTTGGAAGTCATCCATCCCTAGTAACTATCATATTGACGACACACCCCTTAGAGTTGACCCAGTACTTAGGGACACACATAGATAGTAATCTAGCCTTTAATCATCACATGTCTACAGTGGTGAGGAAATCATTCCATACTGCACAACTTATAAACAAAGGTATGGCATCTAAGTCCAAGGAAGTCATTGTTCCACTGTATTCAGCATTCATCAGACCTATCATTGAGTACAATGCACCCTTTAGTATGTACCTAACCAGACATATCCAACAACTGGAATGTCCACAGAGGTTCCTCACTAAAAGAGTACAGGGAGTAAGTAATATGTCCTATGCAGACTGCCTTAAGACACTATCCCTGTATTCTGTCTCCTACAGGCTTTAGAGGGGAGATCTATGCCTGGCATACAGGCATTGTCAGACCCCACTCTGATGGACCTCCTGCACATCCACAAAACAGTAGCACAATTCCCCATTCTAAAGACTTAAACCTTGCCTGTGATATAAACAGGACCTGCTGGAGAGATAGGTATGTATCCCAGAGACTACCCCATCTATGGAACAGGCCCCCCATCCATGTGAAGCAGAGTTCCTCCCTAACCCAGTTCAAGTGCAACTTGGACAATTGGATGGGAAACCAGAAATTAATCCCTGGTTTGGCATCTATGTCTCTAATGCAAACAGGTTACATGTAAATGGTTCATCTCCCGGTCCCATGCTTACACTTATCAAGGGTATTAGAGCTTGTCAGGGATTAGGGATGCATGACTAGCCATAAAAAGGCCCTTATGGTCATTAGTCTAGTAAACAACTATGAATATATGAACCACAATCCATATAAAGTTCAGTGCATCCTTCCATAGCATGAGTGCATTCTGCCTATGAAGATCTTTATTACAGTTCCAGTACCTGATACTTCTGTTGAAAGTTAATGACACTGATTAATCCCTTGACCACACCTGAGCATTATTTAGTTACTAGAACATTATAATACACATGAAATACCCTAGCAAATGAAACTCCTTTATATTAATGTATACATCTCACATTTTATTTATTTATTTTACATCTGGTAAGTGAGAAAGGCTGACTGGACACAGGTCCTTTTTCAGCAAAGGCCCGGGGAGAAAAGCTCCACAAACAAGATAAAAATTCCATTTACAAATACCATTCAAATGACAGTTCAAAAAAAAACAGAATGTAAAATAACAACATACAATGTACAGTACAGTGATACAGAAAGTGTAATAGTAAATCCATTTGATGAAAGGTACGGGTTACAGTGTATACAGAAAAATGCAGTTTAAGAGTTATTTGTTTATTTATGTATTTATTGCATTTGTTTACTGGGAAAGTCCACTGGGCCTAAAAGAGCCCATTTTCAGTGGAGGCCTGCAGTGAAAAGCAGGAGCAAGAGCATAACTACAGAAAATATTAAACATTAATTGGTACAAAAGTAGATACGGTGTTACAGATAGTGATTACAGTAATATATACAGAATATATACATAAAAGCAGAAATTTTGTTGGTTGCCAGATGAATTCAATCAGAGAGGTATAAACAGAGATATTATTAATTAGCAGTATTGTACCAGTATCAACAAGTGATAAGAAATGCTAATTATAGAGAAAATATCATCAGCCAGCAGTAGCAAAAAGCACAGGAGTTTATTTATCATATAAGGAGAAGGAGGAGGTTAGGTTACAGAGCAGGTAGACAGTAGTCACATCCTCATTAACTATTCTTTTTTCACAAGCTTTATAAACAAATTGTACATGTACCAACTTGAGCACCCTTCACTTGTCTCATTAAAAGTTCTGCACAGGTTTGTACATACATTACGCATATGTGTACCTTTCTGTGAAGCTCTATTGCATTATAATGTTCCCGCATACCTGTGCAGAATAATCCCATATTGCTTATGCATATATCCATCTGCATGGTTTTGCTTCATTTTTTTTGCTCTAATTGAGTGAGCAAAAGAGCTTTAGAAGTCTAGTTAAAATTGTTTTTTTAATGTAATCTAGCATATTTCCAGTGAAACATCCCCTGCGGAATAATCAGATGGAAATGAATACTTATTCTGAGTGTCAATGCCTATGCTAAGGGAAGAACTGTGGGCAATATATACTAAAGATTTCAGCAAAAAAAAAAAATAATAATAAATAAATAAATAACAGAAGCATTTTATTACCAAGTACCTATTTAGAAACATTTCTAAGAACAATCTTTATCAGAACTTGAAGAATATGCAGGATATTGTGTTGTCTCTTAACTTCCTTCATGATAGTTTATCTTCAGCTGCCTGTAAAACTATCAGCCCTCTTGTGGCAAATGAGGTGCATTTATTCCACCTTCCTTGAGTGGACAGCCAACCATGGACAACAAAACATCCATCAAGGGTTTTCCGATGTGTATGGTATGTGTACTTTCTAACATAAGGGACCTGCAGGCAATGTATAATTTATTCATAAGCCCACTTGAGGAAGCTAAGCCTCTTCAGAGGACTACAACAAAAGCCAGAGGACTACTACAGTTGCATCTTGGCAGAAGCCAAGTATACATTCCAGATCTATCTGTTACATGTTTTTCCTCTTGTTTTCAGCATATTTGTGCATTGCAGCAGATTGGACTGCCCTCCTTTCTGCAGGATGAGTAAGACAACACAATCTGTTCACTCTGCCTTTCTCAGCTGGCTGAGTCATAGTCAGGACTCTTGCTCCTCTACGTCATGGAGCTGGGGATCTCTTCTTCTATACAAGAGCAGCAGTCACAGAAACAGAAGGCTTAGTAGATATTATTGAAGAATGAGTCATCTGTTGCAATAAGAGAAAATGATACTGGCCAAATTTCATATACTCAAGTAAAAATCACAGGAGGTGCCCAGATAACTGAATGAATGACATCCGATCCCCTTACACTTCACTATTGGGTGTCTACTCCCCTTCCATAACAATTTAGGTGTAGATGTCTGCCCTTGTATTGTCTAACTCCCAGATATGTCTAGCACAATAGCTAGAATGCTAACCTCTGAGGGAGTGGCAGAAACCCAGGAATCTTTTTAATTGAAAACAGAACAAAATCAGCCTTGTGTCCTATACTGGATGCCTTGGAACTGATGCCTGGGATGGGAAAATGTTTTGTGCAATCTAGAAAATTCTATTACTGGTCATTATTTCAACATGTATTACTGGCAATAAAGGAGTCTGACCTAGTACTACTTTTCCTTCCAGAAGATCCTATTGGAAAAGTGAGGTGGTAAAGCGTACAAAGGGAGTGAGACAGATAGTTGATAAGATGCTAGAGATGAGGAGAGAGTCCAACTGGGCATGCCTAGACTTGGAGAAAGCATATGACAAGGTCCAAAGGAAGCTGATTTGGGAATTTCTTTGAGGTTCTAAGTACCAGAAACAGTGGTAGAATTATTGCAAGCTAGGTACAAGGACGCACTGACACAAGTATGAGAAGTGTTTGGAGTCACAGAGAGAGTTCCCAGTAGATGTGCATCAGGCTTCAGCTCTGGTAACAGACTATATTAGCAAATGGGTTGTAGGGAGAAAATCAGCAAAGGCTCTGTACACAGACATGGTATTGTAAGCAGACTCTGAACAAGAACTTCAACAAATGATAGGAGAATTGATTGCAAAACTGAAGGGACATGGAATGAAATAAAATACAGACAAGACAGTTGTCATAGCAGCAACTGGAAGAAGTTAAAATTGATATAGAAGAGAATATAGTGGAGCAGTTAACAGCTTCAAGGATCTGTGAAGGGTGGTTGAAGAGCAGGGAAGTCTGAATGAGGAGGTTAATGCTAGCATTAGAGGAGTTGCAGCCAACTAGCACAGACTCTCAGGGTTGGTGTATAACAAAATAATGCCAAAGAAGCTGAAAAGTAAGATGTACAAAATACCAGTGAGGTCAGTACTAATATATGGTACAGAAACATGGTCAGTGAAAGCAGAGCAACTGAGGAACTTGGAGATGATGGAAAGAAATGCTTGAGATGGGTAGTAGGATGCACACTGTGGGACAGACAATGAAATGAGGACATCAGGGCAGAAGTCCAAGTAGTTTCAACTGAAGAAAAAGTCAGAGATTATGGTGGTTCTAGCACATGTAGAGAAAAACAGAATACATGCTGATGAAGAAGATTGGGAAAGACAAGAAGAAACAAGAGCATCCAGAAAATAGATAGATGGATGGATGGATGGAAGATGTGAAAGAAGAACTGTGCAGTCACGCATAAAAGAAGGTAGAAAAGTGGCAGTGAAATAAGAAATATGACACAACTCCCTAACTGCATATAGAAAATGAGGAAGGGGGTTGATGATGAAGCTGATAATGATGAAAGTGAATTAAGGGAAATAGATAAGACTTCATCGTGATCTTTAACAGAATGGATCTCTACTCCATCAGCCACAGAAGGAGTGGTTGTCACTATGTTCACAGGCTTGCTGCTTTCCCATCACTGATGTATTGTACCTGACAAAAGTTCCATTATCTTAACTTTTAAAGTCCTTTTAGATGGAGACTTCCTGAAACTCTTTTTATTTTTCTTTAGAGAGCATTTACTTAATAGTTTTCTATTTAGAAAATGAAGACACAAAAGGAGTACGAATAACTAATCGCCTATGCTGCAAAAAAGCTAGTAAATGTTCTTATTAAAGGAAGAACAGTATTCACAAGTAACAATATCTTGGTTGTCTGATAAATAAAATTACACTGTAAATGGAAGTCTTCAGGAGGAATATCACACTTATAAGAGCACCTACTGGTGATTTTCTCTCTTGGGATGTCATTAGGAGAGCACAAAAAATATAAAACAAACTATATTTCTACATATGATGAGAATGTAAAATGAAATGTTTGTCATTAACTCTAGCAAAGATCAGGACATAGGAAATATTTTATAAACTCACAAGGCAGAGCAGGTCAGCCATTCACTCTGTGCAGTGTAACTGTACAATAAAGTGTATGGTGCATTTTGTTGTTTTGTGTGTGTGTATGTATATATATATATATATATATATATATATATATATATCCCCCAATGGCCATACCATCTATCATTTAACATCCAAAGCCTGCTGAAAGAGTTAAACTGCAAACCTTCCTGATAATATGATCACAGAAGGAGGCTATTAATATGAAGTGTGTGTGGTGAAGTAATCTATAAAAATTGTTTCCAATTACATCCCTTCTGAAGAGACAATCTTCTTCTTCTTTCAGCTTTTTCCCAGTTAGGGGTCGCCACAGCAGATCACCTGTCTGCTCATGATTGGCAGTAGAGTTTTTACAGTGTTGAGTTGCCAGCCCGGCACCCAACCTTCCACAGAAGGCACACACATGCATACACTCACACCTAGGGCCAATTTAGAGTGTCCAATCCACCTACAGCATGTCTTTGGGATGTGGGAGGAAACCGGGGCACCCAGAGGAAACCCACGCAACCACAGGGAGGACATGCAGACTCCACAGAGAAGGCGCCCCAGCCAAGGATCGAATCGGAGAACCTCTTGCTGTGAGGCGACAATGCTAACCACTGCACCAAATTAATCTCCAGAGTGGATAACATCCTAAATAAAATGTGCATTGTTTTAATAGTAATGTGGAATAAAAAACAATCTACTTTAAACTGTTTCTTTGTCTCTTTACTATTAATTTGACATTATTATAGCAGTTAAGTGATATCCTCATGTCAGAACAAATGTATGACAGTTATTGCACCATTTTATGCATATCTCTGTAGCTTCCAGTATACTGTATTTCCTCTGGATTTATTTCTGCAGTATTTCTAATTTTTTTTTCTTTTACACAGCAACACGAGAATCAGCATTTGTTCATGCAATTGCATCTGCTGGTGTGGCTTTTGCTGTGACGAGAGCCTGTGCTGAAGGATCTGCTACTATCTGTGGTTGTGACACGCGACACAAAGGCCCTCCTGGAGAAGGCTGGAAATGGGGAGGCTGCAGTGAAGATGTGGAATTTGGTAGTATGGTATCTCGGGAGTTTGCAGATGCCCGAGAAAATAGGCCAGATGCTCGCTCTGCCATGAACAGACATAACAACGAGGCTGGGCGCACAGTAAGTTTCACTCCATTCTCCCTTCTTTCATCCTTTCTTTCAGTAACCATGTGCAATACTTTTTGATTCACCTTTTAAATTTCAAATATATTTTAAAATATGTGCTGTCATTAGTCAGTTATTCATTTATTTATTTCAATTTGTTAACCTGGGTTATCTCACTGACCATTTTCCGGCTTTGCCCAGGAGCGCAAATGCAAAATAAATAAAATAAAGAACCAATTGATGCAAATTGAGTACATGCAACAGTAACCTAGAAGAATATAAAGGGTAATATGCATTTACAATACATGTTAGTATGGGCAAGGAGACAAGTATTGGACAATGAAAATTCAGACGCATTTGCAATGCATCTTGACAATCACCAATACACAATTGCACAAGGTGCAAGGTTTGATTCTCACATGGGGTAATTGGGTAGGCTTAAAATGGCCCACAACAGCAGTTAGTCTAGTATTAATCTATGGTTGGGAGGGTGGCCTAATGGTTAAGGTGTTTTCCTTACAAACACAAGGTGCAGGGTTTGAGTCTCACAAGAGATAACTGGCTAGGCTTAAAATAGCTCACAAGGGCAGTTAGCTTAGTACTAACCTAGGAATAATGTGAATGCAAAGTGAGATAAAAAAATGCAGTTGTGTAAGTAAACTTATAACAGCAGATGCTTGAAAAGCTCACTGTTCCAGTACTCTATCTTATATAAAAATTTTGGCAGTACTCTACATTATATAAAAAGCCTGGCAAGGATCAGACATTCGATCAGCTTTTAAAATGTTAGGGCAGCTTTCACATACCTCTATGACTGTTAGAGCTCTAAGGCAAGATGGTATAAAAGCATATCTACTGATGAAAAAAATCACAGCTTTCTTGCCTCAGAAATAAGGGAGGCTAGAGCTCTGCTAAGAAAAAAAAGTACCAGGAGAAGGGGGAAAGCTAGGGACCCAAACCCTGGCATAAAACAACAAGGGGTAGGAGGGAGGGTGTTTGTACTCCAATAGTGAACTATTCGAACACCTACTGTTATAATACGTTTTCTTATAAAACCGTACTATGTTCATCATTAGATCACTTACAGTAGCTTAAGCTGTATGGGATGAATACCAAAGCTGGGTTATTATAGTTGTAGCAAACCCTGTCCTGGCCCTAGAGAAAGAATCAGATTTGTAGTGCTTGGTAAATGTGTGAAAAGAAGACCAAGTGGATGCCTCTAGAATATTTCTAACATTCACCATTTTCCAAAAGCAGCATAAGAAGCCATAGCCCTGGTAGAATAGGCTTTGACTTTGTCTGGAAGTGCCTTGTTATCATATGAATAACAAAATTGAAAGGCATGTGACAATCATTTGGAAACAGTCTACTTATGTACTGATTGTCCCTTTTTCTTGCCTTCATAAGAAATGGACAATTAATTAGAATTTATGAAATCCTTTGTCCTGTCAGTATAATATCCGCGTTGCCAGTGAACATTCTGAGTGTTCAAGATTTTGTATAACTTGTTTTTTTCCCCTTCGGTTCTTGAAACAAAATTGGGATAGGAAAGGACCGATTCAAAGTAAATTCTGAAACCACTTTAGACATAAAAAAAGTGTTGCTTCTCATAGACACCCTATTTTATGTAAAATAAGTTAGCCCTGAGTCACTATAAGTGCCTGAAACTCAGATAGTTTTCTTGCAGAAGTCAGAGCAATGAGTAACACTGTTTTCCATGGCAGAACTTTAAACCATCCTCATGAGCTGGTTCATAAAGAAACGTATAAGTTTCACCAGAACAAAGTTAATATCCCATGGAAGAGCCACCTGTTTCCCCTGTGGACAAACATGTAATAATCCTTTCAGAAATTGCTTCACGAGCGATACAGAAGAAAGGAGGATCCAAAGCAAACATGCAGAAATGGTCAAATGATGAATCTTAATGCAAAAGTAATTAAGGCCAGAGGATTATAACTCACAAAAATAGTGTAGAACCAAGAAGTTTCACCACCAACCAGGGAATCTTTTCCACTTAGCCATGTGTGATTCTCTAGTTGCAGGATTCTTTGCTTCCTTTAATATCTGCGGCAAATCTTCAGAGAATAGGTGATTAAAATGTATTAGAAATCTGTCATCCAGGCTGCGAGCTGTAGAACTTGAAGGTTGGAGTGAATCAGAGATTGACTTGTGTGAGCAACTTCATCCTGTAAGCAAGCAATGGAGAACCACTCTCACCTGGTCCAAAAGGAAGTTACCAGTACTATTTTTGAAGAATCCTTTTGGTTCTTTAAAAAATAACAAAAGTTATGTACTTGCCATAACAACAGATCCATGTTGACTGATTTTCGTCTCAGGTTGGACCTCTGCACTGATTTGAAGCTTCTTAGTTCATGCAGGTAAAAAAGTAGGTCTGGAAGGCAGTTTGTTAGGACTACTCACAAACAGGGTGTAAAAGAAAACTAGCTGGTCGCCAGATGCCTATCTCTGTCAATTTGGAAAGGGGTAGGAGGGAGGGAGGGAGATTGAACTCGATGAAAATCAGACAACATGGATCTGTCATTATAGTAAGTGTATAACATTTGTATCCAACGTTGGCTTATTTTCATCCAGTTCAACACATGGGACAGATTCCCAAGCTGTTTTACCTCGGTGATATCAAGGAAAGACATTCCTGAGAATGGTGGAACCAAAAGAAGAACGTGATCTGGACTTTACATCCAGTTTGCAATAAAACATAAGAGTGTGAACTGTTGACCAAGTTGCTTCAGTACAAATATCATTAATTGGGAGTCTACTAGTAAAGGTTGTATCAAAGCTATTTAGGTTTAGACTATAGGGACAAGCCCTTTTTATTATAGACAACAGAATGCAGTCTGATAACCATCTGGAAAGAGTAACCTTAGCAATTACTTTGCCTAATTTATGTCTTGAGAAAGCAACAAACAATTGATCAGACTTTCTGAGCTGTTTGGTCCTATGAAGATAAAATCTGAATTGGCATTGAATGCCCAGCATATGTAAAATGCATTCACCTTTGTTTGAGAATTTGGGAAAAAAGACTGGCAGATTTATTGACAGGTTTACATTTGTCTTAGATGCCAGTTTAGCAAAGAAAGATGTGTCAGTTCTCAAGGAAACTCTCTCTTTAAGGAATACCAGATAGGGGCATTTGCAAGAAAGGGTTTGTAACTCTGAAATCCATCTGGCTGATGTAACAGCCACCAGAAAAATTGTTTTCCAAGAGAGGAACTTCAAGTCAACTGATGCTGCTGGTTCACAACGGGGTTGAGTTAATGCTTGTAGCATGATAGTAATATCCTAGGGCGGTACTGGATCTCTGATAGGTGGTCATAAAAAGTTCCACTCAAATAATCTTTAGAGACTCTTAAGGAAACTATAGAATTGTCATTTTGCCCTATGTGGAAATTTCAGATTGCCACCATTTACACTTTGATTGTGAAATAACTACAGCCACTGTGGAAAAGTTCGGACAGGAATTCTAATATGGAAGGAATGGGAGTAGAAAATGGGTCTAAACCTTTTGATATAGCCAAATGGAAAATATTTTCCATTTGCTATGGTAGAGCTTTTTATTGGATTGTTTCTGAGAAGCTGATATGATCTGAAACAGTGATGCTGGGGACTTGGCATCTCTGGCTAAGGTTAGAACTGAAGGAACAAGTGGTTAATTTCATGGATCTCTGGTCCATGGGAGGAAATCCGGATGGATGTGTTAGTTGGTTTGGATACTGATCCAACATCCATGTTGGATGTACTAGCAGAGGCCGCAAGGAGGGAAACCTTGTTACTTGGGGCCAGAAGCAGGAAATGAGGATCACTCTGGCCTTGCACATTTTTGCTTTCTGAATGAATTTGTTCATTAATGGCAATGGGGGAAAAGCATAAAGGAGACCTGGAGCCCAACTGTGGACCAGAGTATCCCTTGGTGACTGTCTCTGGGGAGAAATCAGAGCAAAGTAACCGGTGCATTTGTTGTTTAAGTAGGATGCAAAGAGGTTGAAGTAAAGTTGGTCCCAGCAATGAAAAATCAAGGTTTTCACTGTTAGATTGAGGGACCACTCGTAAGGCATTAAGATAGTTCTGCTCAATTTATCTGCTAATACACTGGACGTCCCTGGCATATGCATTGTTATCATGCATTGTGAAGACATCATCCATTGCCAAACTCTCACAGCCTATCAACAAAGGGGATAGGAGCATGATGTCCATCGTGTTACACTGCTGCCGTCATTATACTTGGGTTATCCTGCCGTCAGGCGGTTCCCCAGTCGGCCTGAGTTCCAAAGTCTTGGCCCGGCGTCAGTTGCTGTCGCCTTCTCCCTGATGTCAGTGCGACAGGGGTATATAAGATGCAGCCGACGCCATTTTCTCCAGTCTTTTTTGCCGCGCGGTGCCCAAAGCAGAAGCAGTTCGCAAGTGCCGTTCAGCCGACTCCTGAGATTTTCATTCCAAATCCAGAACCGAAGTCTTCTACAAAGCTAAGTACCCCGTTGGGGAAACTTTTTCTTGCCTCAGACCGATGTCAGTAAAAGTTAATAACTGTATTTCTTGTAGGAAGCAAATACCTCATAAGGATTTCCACTCCTATTGTATTCCATGCCTAGGCCCAGACCACAACGTCACTGGTTGTCAGTTTTGTGCTAGGTTTATCAAGCGCACTGCTAAACGTCGGTTTGATTTTGCCCGACATTATTTTGGCAGAAAATTCAATGACACCATGCCGTCGGAACTTCCAACGACCGGAATACATAAAAAGCGCAGACAAGGACAGGCATCCGAGGCCCAAAACTGATGACGAGGCCTCTTCTAGGACGGTCGCCGGTTCACTGGTTTTCAGCGAGGCACCTACGCAGCCCCTGACGACTACTTCCACAGAACTACAGACCGCCTCCGACTCCCACATGGAGCTGGCTGGGCCTTCGGATGCTCTAGGTTTTTAGCCTACCGAAATTAACCCTTCTGAGGGAACCGAAGTAGCTGAGCAATCCACAGCTTCAGAGGGTGTCTTCAGACCTACCCAGTTAACCATTAAACCCTCTGCTAAGTCTAAGGACCCCTTAAAAACAAAGAAACAGATACAGCATTCTCCAGGGCAGGCTTCCATGCCTAAGAAACAAATGCTCAAAATGGCCGAAGACCTAATCACCCCGATCAGGGGGTCGCATCCCCCTCCTGATAAAAGGCCCAGACAGGATGCAGACTATGAATCTTCCGACCAGGTGTCCATTTCTTCAGATTCATCCTCAGACCTAGGATATTCTTTACCCCCTTATGAAGATTCTGATGCTGAGGGATCAATTCCATCAGCCTCTCCACCTGAGGACTACTCCTTTGGGGAGACCTTACATACCATGAGGGATCATTTCGATTGGGAAGGCCAGGATTACTCAGAATCCAAGAAAAGGCTCAGAGACTTCCTTTTATTGCCTCAACACAGACCCCTGGCTATTCCGCCAGTGTTAGATATTGTGGATGATGTGTACACTGAATCCAGCTTAAACCCTGACTCCTTACCACCAGCCCCAGTTAAACCTGATAGATATTACAGAGTCCCTGACTCTCACAAACTTCTGTATAAAAGCCCTGTTGCTGACCCTGAAACTATTTCACAGGGACCCAAAGGGATTAAGACCTCATCAGCAAAAAAAACCAGTTCCCTTTGACAGAGATTCCAAAGCATTAGACAGATGGGGAAATAAAGTATATACGTCTGCAACTTTAGCAATGAGAGCCTTAAATTGCCAGTTTCACATGCTAAAATATCAGCAATTTTTGATGTCTCAATTGAAACAAAAGATGCTTCCAGATTCAGATCCTCCTAATTTTAAAGAAATGCAGGATTTATTGCATGCAGCTGAACAAGTAGGAAAACATACTTTGCAATGTGGGTTTGATTCCTTACAGGCCTCCTGTAGAGCAGCAGTTACAGGCTCTGTCATTAGAAGGCATGCTTGGTTAAAAGAACATACCTTACCAGATCATGTTAAAGCAAAATTATTGGATGCACCTTTGCAGCGGGATGTGTTGTTTGGAGTTAAGGCAGAGGAGGTATTAAAGAAGATGGAGGATAAGGCAAAATTTATGCAAACGGCGAAGGATTTCTTACAGGTTCAGCCTCCTCGTTTTAGCAGAAATTGGCCAACAAAGAATTGGTCCTTTCCAGTTACAGACAGACCTCAAAGGGGCAGATACAGATGTCCAAGAGGTAGATGTAAAGCACAACGTCCTTACAGGCCTCGACAATAGGGTACACCAGGCCAGAAAGAAGGGGAAGACAGGCCACAACCTTATAAAAAGCAGCCTCAGTGACTTCCCACTACAGCTGCCAAACCGCTCTCTCTTGGTAGCACCCTTAGGAGGAAAACTGGCACTTTTCTATCACAATTGGCATTGCATCACCAAAGACAAATGGGTTCTCAACATTGTATCTCAAGGTTACAGGTTCCACTTTCACACTCTGCCAAGGTTAAAAGGAATGCCAAATCTGCCACCAAATCAATGGGCAGAGGCTCAAAAACAAATTACAGCACTCATGGACATGAGAGCTATTCAAAAGGTACCACCACAGGAGCAAGGACAAGGATTTTATTCAAGACTCTTTCTGGTTCCCAGAAAGGACAACACCTGGAGACCCATTCTGGATCTTTCTTCTCTAAACACTTACCTGGATGTTCCGAAATTCAAAATGTTGACACTACAGCAGCTTCTTCCCATGCTGGGCAAGAAAGCTTGGCTCGTGACTTTGGACCTCAAGGAGGCATACCTGCATGTCCCTATCAGACAAAACTGCAGAAGATACCTCAGATTTCTAGCTGGTTCAATGCACTATCAATTCTCTGCACTGCCCTTTGGCTTATCTACTGCGCCCAGGGTCTTCACAAAGTGCCTGGCACCAGTAATTGCATTTTGCAGGCAAAAGGGAATTCAAATTTATCCATACCTGGATGACTGCCTGATTCAAGCAGAGAGCAAGGACATTCTTCTAATGCATCTGGCGTTCGTAAAAAAGTTATTAAGTTGCCTGGGGTACACAGTAAACGAAAAGAAATCGAAACTAGTGCCCTTGCAACAGATAATATTCCTGGGTGCCAGCTTGAACACAACGGCCCAGATGGCTTCTCAAGCCAGACAAGCAAGGACAACTGACTCAATACTTTCAATTGTTGGCAACAACAAAGACCCAACTCCCTGCAAGAAAAATTCTGCAGGCCTTGGGCTACATGGCATCTTGCATACTACTAATTCCATATGCCAGACTGCATATGAGGAAAGTACAATGGTACCTAAAGAGTGTATGGTCTCAACACTGTCAAAGTTTGGAAACAGTTATACCACTAATTCCTTGCCTTCAACAGGAGTTTTGATGGTGGGCTCAAGCTTGTCACCTCAACAAGGGACAGCCTTTTACTCAACCCACAGCCAGGCAAACACTGACAACAGATGCATTGGATTACGCCTGGGGAGCACACATGGCAGGAAAATGTATTCAGGGTGAGTGGCCCACAGAGCAAAGGCATCTTCACATCAATCAAAAAGAGATGCTAGCTGTACAAAATGCCCTTATAGCTTTCAAGGACCTGCTGCATCCAGGACAACTACTACTAAAGACAGACAACACCACAGTTATGTGGTACATAAACAAGCAAGGAGGCACACACTCCTACCCCCTCTGCAGACAAGCCATGACCTTGTGAAACACAACTCTAGACTACCAAGTTCATCTGCAAGCACAATTCCTGCCAGGAGAGAAAAACACACTGGCAGACGACTGAGCAGAAACGTCATGGATCCCCAGAAATGGGAATTGAATCCACAAATATTCAGAATGATAACACAAAAATGGTGGAGCCTGGACATAGATCTGTTTGCATCCCCAATGAACTGCCAGCTACAGAAATTCTGCACAAGGAGTTACCATCCACAAGCATGGAAAGTGGATGCCATCTCATTCAGCTGGAAAAACCTGCAAGTATACGCTTTCCCTCCTTTACCTCTCCTTCTAAAGGTACTCATAAAAGCCAGGCAAGAAGAGCCAAAGATGATCCTGATTGCACCAGAATCCACGCCAGCACTGGTACCCAATCTTAAAGAACTTAGCACAAGAACCACCCTGGATTTTGCCTCAAATCCCACATTTGCAGACACAGCACAACAATCAGATACTTCACAGCCAGCTAAAGACCTTAAACCTAGCTGCATGGAAAATTCCTTAGTCAAGCCAGCAATGCCTCTCTCCAAAGCTGTTATGGATGTCATTCTAGAGGCCAGAAGGCCTAGCACCAGGAAAGCCTACTCGGATAAATGGAAGAGATTCTGTGCTTGGAACCAGGCGCACAGCCTTGACCCTCTTGTCCTAATCATTCCTCAGATACTTCAATATTTAACTGAGATGCTGGACAAGGGCCTCTTCTTCTCATCCATCAAGATCCATGCCTCAGCCATTTCTGCTCATTACAACACAGATCCACCATTTTTTTCTAATCCTTTGCTCAAGCAGTACCTCAGAGGGGCTAAAAACATAAGACCGCCCCGTAGGGCACCTACCCCAACTTGGGACCTCAACTTTGTTTTGGAAAAATTAACTTTACCTCCTTTTGAGCCAGCTAACACAGCAGAATTAAAATACATCTCTTGGAAAACTGCTCTGCTACTGGCAATAACATCAGCACAAAGAGTTTCAGAATTACAGACACTAATGGCAGTGGAACCTTTCCTCATTTTCCACCAGGACAGGGTGTCTTTAAGAACTAACCCTACGTTTATGCCAAAGGTGGTATCAAGTGTGGCTCTAAACCAAACTATTCACTTGCCAACTTTCTATCCAAAACCACAGAACAAAGGGGAGAGGCTACTACATTCTTTGGACATTCACAGGCAGTTACGCTTCTACTTGGACAAAACCAAAGCTTTCAGAAAATCTGAGCAATTATTGGTAGCATATGCTGCAGGAGCACAGGGAAAAGCCATTTCAAAACAGACTGTCTCAAAATGGATAGGACATTGTATACATTTCTGCTATAATCACCATGGGAAACCTGTACCTAGCAGCATTAGATCTCACTCCACCAGGGCAACAGCCACTTCAACTACCTACCTCAGAGGAGTACCTACCAAGGATATTTTTGAAGCAGCAACAAGAAGTTCTGTGCATACCTTCACCAAGCATTACCATTTGCCTTTATACTCCAAATCCAGAGCTGGCTTCGCCACTGCTGTGCTGCAGGGCCTTATAGCCACCCCTAATGCCTTATAGAACCAGCCTCCCTACCTCAGCTTTGGGATTCCACCCAAGTGTAATGACTGCAGCAGTGTAACACGATGAACATAGTACAGTTTTGTACCTACCATAAATGTAGATGTTCGAGTGTAGCAGTCCAGGTTGCCTTCCCTCCTTCCCCTCTTACTTGCTGGTACGTACCTATGTCCTCTACCCTTTACTACCTATGGAGAGTATTTGCTGGTAACTGAAAGTTGTTGTTTGCTTTTCTTATGTTTGTTTTATTAGCAATTTGAATTGCCTACCTATTTGGGGGCACCTGACATCTGGGGCAAGAAAAACTGAAGAAAATGGCATTGGCTGCATCTTATATACCCCTGTCGCACTGACGTCAGGGAGGAGGCGACAGCAACTGACGCTGGACC
Source organism: Protopterus annectens (assembly GCF_019279795.1). NCBI lineage: Eukaryota > Metazoa > Chordata > Ceratodontiformes > Protopteridae > Protopterus > Protopterus annectens. The sequence continues at coordinate 1,842,979,240 of NC_056731.1, forward strand.
AAGACTTTGGAACTCAGGCCAAGTGGAGAACCGCCTGATGGCAGGATAACCCAAGTGCAATGACTGCAGCAGTGTATACACTCGAACATCTACATTTATGGTAGGTACAAAACTGTACTTTCCTCCCTGTTTGTTGATGTACCAGACTACTGCCATGTTGTCTGCCTGTATGGAGATCACACCCTTTGTGAGAATATCCTGGAATGTGCGCAGTGCTGGGAGGACTGCCCTCATCTCCAAGATATTGATATGAATATTGACCTCCAGAAGTGGCAAAGTACCTTGGACTGCTCACCCTTCAAAATGTCTCCCCCCAGCAGGGCGATGTCTATGGTTACTACAGCAACAGGTGGATCCATATGGAATGGGCATTCTTCTGTCACTGAAGGAGATTTTATCCACCAGGAGATGTGTTGTCTGCAGACTTGAGTGATGCCAGTTTTCATATACAGAGGATGAATGCTTTGAGACCACTGAAGTACTATCATGTGAAATCTGGCTAGTGGGACCATTTAGAATGTAAACACCATCACACCTAAAAGCCAAAGAATCAACATTGCTAGAGGAGAAGAGTGATGAAGTATCTGCCTAGCTGTGAGGTGCAGAGAGAGCATGCTGGGGTAGGGTAGGCTGGCAATCTGTAGTACTGAGCCCTGGTGGCAACTGATAAATTATGTCTGCTGTGTTGGAGGTTAGGTGGCTTTTGGGTAGGTTGATTGTAATTCCAATATTTTTCATTAAACGGAGTAGAAGGTCCAGATGATGTAACAGCAGATTCCTAGAGGTAGAGTTAGGAGCCAATTGTTGCGATATGGGAAAACTTAGAACACTAGCAGGTATAGTTGCGCTGGCACCACTGCCATTATCTTGGTAAACACCCTGGGGGCTGTGGTGAGACCAAAGGACAGTGTTCTGTGTTGATAATGACTGGCTCCCAGCCAGAAACAGAGGAATCTCCTTGGCCACTTCTCTATCTTCACGTGATAGTATGCTTCCTGGAGATCTATGGAGAACATCCAACTCTCTTTCCTGGGTAGTGGGAAATGGACTAAATCATGTCCATTCAAAATTTTGTCTGTTTTACAAACTGATTTAGATGACGCAGATCCAAAATGGGTCAGATGTCCCCTATTTTCTTGGGTACTAAAAAGGACTTCAAATAGACTCTGGACTCTAAGTTGTCTTTGGGGACTGGTATGATGACTCTTTCTTGGCAGCTTTGAAATGTCTGCTGCTGTGGGTTCCCATTGACTGGGTGAAACTTTGGGAAGTCTCTTCTTTTTATTTTAGAAAAGGAAAAGGGAATTGAATGGCATCTGGAAATTATGTTTAGTACCTAAGCATCTGTTATATTTTGCCAGGCTTGCAGGTGCATGGATACATGCCCCTTGACTGCCTCCAGAGTACAGCAATCAGGCAACCCTTCAGGAACACTGATAGGGCTTTTTGCTAAAGGGACCGAGAAAGCCCAGGTTGTGTGGTCCGTCTCTGCCAAAAGGGTGATGTTCACTGTTACCTCCTTCTCTGCCATGACAAGGTCTATCCCCAAGGCTATTGTGATAAAACATTGGTGACTTGCAGAACCACATCTTCTTTCCAGTCTTTAATTCCTTGAAAAGGTTCTCTTGTGGGGTGGAAAAACAGATTCCCACTATAGAGAAAGTTTTGCCATCTTACTGTGTGTCTTTTACTTCAGGTCCAAAGAGCACTGAGCCATCAAAGGAGGCATTAGCAAAGGACATCTTAGAGTATTCTGTGAAATGACAAAGGTGCATCCAGGAATGCTGACGCATGGTAATGCTGGTGCTTGATGCCCTAACTGTGCCATCAGCTGCATTGGAGAGCAGTCACATGGCTACATTGGAAGTAGATTGGAGGGTAGAAAACTGGAAGACCACGGACTTCTGAACATCCACAGGCAGATTACCTGAGAGAGACTTGGAAAGCTCTTTGGTCAAGTCTCTCTGAAATCTAGTGATATGAATAAAATAATCCAGTGGTTTGAGTGCAAAAGTTGCTGAAGTCTATGTCCATTTCCCAAGCCTGTCATTAGCTCTAGACTCCCTGTAAGAGGGATGGACCAAGGAACCTTCCTCCAATTCCCTTTTAGTGGCTGCTGCTACCACCATAGTGTCCATCAGTTAAACTTTGCTCCATTGCTTCATATCTTTTGGTGCTACCAATATCTTGTCATTTGTTTGAGAATTGGTTGCACCACATCAGGGTCCTTCCACACCTGTTGAGCCATGAGGTCAATAAGGGGGTCAATGGGTGGTGCTACCCAGGACAATGCTGAGCAGGAACCAAAGACTTCCAAGAACACAGACTCATCAAGTGAAGGGTTCTTGGTGGACCATTCCCCTCTCTGCTTCATCATTTCAAGAATTTCACCAAAGATGACATCTTCTGAGGGAGATCTAGGAGAGTCTTCACCTTCACCCAAATTCATGTCATCAGTGAAAGATTTTGGAGATGAGTCTATGTGCTTTCACTTGCATGTCTGTTTCTTATGAACTGGTGATGGCAGGAGATCAGAAGGTTCCAAATCAGACTTGGATCTAATATAGCACACAGTCTCGGAAGCCAGTGGTAGAGACTGTCCCGTCTGACAGAGTGGTGGGACACAGAAGCAGAATCCTGTTGGGGTTTGGATGGAACTGAGCAGGATGGAAGGGCTTCTTCCTTCAGCATCTCCAGAACTCTGTCAAAAGCTTTGAAGGCTGAAGTCGTTGTCAAGTCCTTCTATCCAATGACAGAACATATACTTTGGTACTGATTGGCCTTGACGCTGAAGCCCACTTCATATCTGAGGTATCGAGTACAGAGGCCCCGAGGGGGAGGGATGGCTCTGACAAGTTTGGCATCCACATGTCCCCTCCAACCCTGTCACTGAGGCTTCAGCTCCGATTCTCTTCTTGGTCCAAATGTATTGGTGTCAAAAGAGAAAGGGATGCTCTTGAAGTCAAAGTAGCTCAGACTGTTGGCTCCAACAAAGACACCATGGGGCAGGTCGGATCCAGGGTAGTCTGGTCAGAAAGGCAGAACAGGACCTGAGAAATAAGAGGAGTTAGCTGGGCCAGTACTTGGCACGCTCCCAGGGGATAGCACCAAGAGAACCTCAAGCTGGATTTGCATTCTGAGAAACTTCTGCATAATCCTGTTGATGTCTTGTTCACTTAGGCTTCTGCATGACTGGGTAGAAAAAGCCAGTGAAGGTAGAGTTGAGAATCTCCGTACCTGAAGTATAGTGGAATGTAACCTTGGGCTCCCTGAGTTCAGAGAGAAATCGGACCGAGGAGAAGATGGACAGACCTGACAGAATGTCAGCTCTGAGCTTCTAGGAGTTTTCAGATGTGGCCCAACCATCACCATCGAATCTGGAGAACGTTTCTTGGATTTTTCATATACTGCTTTATCTTTCTTTTCTGACTCACTTTTGTCTTTCTCTTTTCCTTTTCTTTTGGTTTGTCTTTGGGTCTGTTTTTGTCCTGTTTCCTAGCTGAGGTAGCAGCAGCAGAGGAGCTAGATCCTGTAGAAATTGAAGACCCAGTCTGTACAGGGAGGAGGTCCTTGACTATGAGTTTCTTTCTCCTAGTCTGAGGTGCCCTAGAACTAAAGCAAAAGCACAGGCTTGACATTCAGTATCAAGATGGACAGTGCCCAAACAATACATACACAATGAATGGGGATCCTGAGGAGGAAGTTTGTGCCCACAGTCAGTACACTTTTTCTATCCCTAACTGTCCGACATGATTAAGTTATCTAACTTAGCAACTATAACAAATTATCAGAAAAAAGGCACTCTGGAACTACAAAAAACCCTAGCAGTTGCTACTCTTTCCTATAAGGAAAAACACACTCCAAGTCATCTACTAAGACTACAGCTAAAAACAACATGCAAAAATGTAAATGCTATTCCACTACACTGATAAGTACCACTACCCTAATAACTACCATTTTAAGCCTTATCTAATATTCTAATCCTAGAAAACTACACACAACATAATTAGTACTTTAAATCTATTAACTAAAGCTAGAGAGACAAGTCTTTTGGTAGGGAAGAGGAGAAAGGAGTTATAAATCAAAGGATTTAAAACTGTTCCCTGAGCCCTTGTGGAACACATCTGAAGTCTTCAGCTGGCAAATGAGACTTGAGGTACGAAGGTGGAGTGGAGAAAATTATTAGTAGTGGAAGTGTCAAAGCCCTGGATCCAACAAGCTTCAAAATCAGTACTGAGGTTGGATCTGATCAGACCCAACAACCACTGTGTTGAATCAGATGTAAACAGACAACAGTGGATCTCTGGTTGTCAGAGAAAAGGGTGAAAAAGATTACAAGAGAATTCCTGCCCATGGGAATGAAAAGGCATCTGTTTTCCAACACTTTCTGCAGAGAATCCTGGAGCAGAACTTCTTTAACTGTCTTTTGTGAATGGAGGCAAATAGATGTACTTGAGAAGTTCCCCTACAAGTGATGATTTCTTGGAAGACCCTGGGATCCCAGGATCTAACTTCCATTTGCGGAGGTCTAGCCTTTTCCTGCTCAGCGTGTCTGTCACAAAGTTCTGCTCTGACAGAATATACATAGATTGTAGGGATAGACTATGCTGAGCTAACAATTAATCTGCAAAGGGGAAGATCTGGTCCTTTGTTTGTTTATATACCACAAGATTGTGGTATTGTCTGTAATGACTAACAGAGGTCCTGCAACCCAGATATGCTTTTGTAATTTGAGATCATTTAATAATTCCATTTCTTTGTTGTTTATGTGCTACTTTTTGTCATGATGGTTTCACAGAACCTTGCACTTTCACCCCTTTGGAAACACCCTCCAATGCTAAACATTTAAACAAGGCTTTGTAAAAAAAAAAAAAAAAAAAAAACACATTCTTCTTTCAATCCCATAGATAAAAGGGTAGGAGTGGATATATGCTTATGAGTACTCTCCCTGGGAGTGCCCACAGAAAAGAAGCACTCTGACATGTGGTCATCTCTCTGGGAATCCGATTTCACAGTCCAGCTCTATAATGAAATGGCATCCACCTTCCTCCACTCCTTGCAAGAGTAGATCTCCCCTGCATGAAGTGGACCTACAGGTGTCTTGAAAGATGTGCTTGTCTCTTAGGGGCTTTTCAAGGACCAATGACAGAGGAGTCCACAGAAGGCAACAGATAATCAGAGGACTCAGATAAGGTCGCAGTGGTACCACCTGCCAAAGGTCTGAGCAAAGAGGAAGCCTGAAATTAAACCAATGCTTTTCTGAATACTTTTCTCTTCTTGGGGACATGAGGGGGAAATGTACAAGGAACCAAGACCCTGCTCCATGATCTTATGGGTCAAAGTCTTCAACTTTTGATTTTCTAAATGTGCTATAAACCTAAACAACAAAACGAGCACTGGAACTGGATCTTCCAAAATAGAAACATCCCAGACAAAACAAGAACCAGGCCGCCTGAAGCTCTCTCCCAAACCACATTTAATAAAGTCAATAAAACAAACACTGCGGTAGCAACAACACAATAATAACATTTAAAAAAATTAAAAATGAAAACTCTCCACAGGGATTTTTCTAAATGTAGTAAAAGAGAAAGTACAGTTGTGGAAGTAAACTTACCATTAACAGTACATTTTTTAATAGATCACTGTTGGAATAGCTGCACCCTCTCTCCACTGCTCTACTGCAACAGTGATCTGTTTATACATCTACTGTAATATGTGTATTGTAGATCACTTCTGTAGTAGCCTAAGCTATATAGTATAAATACCTGAGCTTACAAAAAAATGGAGAAGGAAGAAGAATGAGAGCCAAAGAGCCCCTGGAGAATACTACTTGCAAAGCCTGCTCTGGTCCTAGACAAATAATCTACCTGAAGCACTTGGTAAAGGTGCTCCTCATACCAAAAAGCCACTGAAGTAGCCAAAGCCAAGATAGACTGAGCCCTGACCTTGCTTGAAAGTAACTTGTTATTGTGAGATTAAAAAGTATTATGTGACAACTGTTGAGAAATTATCTGTTTAGCAACTGAGTGTCCATTTTCTTTCCTTTAAAGGAAACAAACAGCTGATCAGCAAGTCCTGGAAAGAAAACAATGAGATTAATAAAGTCTCGCAGTATAACTCTGAGGCAACCTGGGCATAAAGGAAGAATTTATTCACAAATTTCTCTATTATTAAAGAAAAAAGAGATAGTTATGACTCATCATAAGATCTTTTAACTCAGACCCCCTTTTTGCAGAAGTCAAAGCAAAGATTCTTATAGGATAAGAACTTTGCTCAGTCTCATGAGCAGGATCAAAAGGAAACAGTGCAAGTTTTACCAGTACAACATTATGATCTTAAGAAGAAGCAACCTACCTTCTAGGTGGATGTAAATGTAAAACCTCTTACAGAAACTGTTTTGCTTGATGAAGGGTAGAAATGACTGGATCTAAGGGTAGACAAGCAGAGGTGGAGTAAAAAAAGTTTGATAAAAAAGTAAGGCCAGAGATAGTAACCCGCATAAGTACTGTAGAACCAAGGAGTATGAGCCTCAAAAAGTGCCCTGGTTCTTGGTTTGGTACCAACTATTACTTACCCATATATGATTTTCTAATAGCAGGTTTCTTTGCCTCCTTTAATACCTGCTGCATATCCTCAGAAAAAGGTGCCTAAAAGGTAATGCAATTGTATCATCTAGGCAATCACTTGAACAAGTTAAAGACTGGGGTCTATCAAACAACTCTTCTTGTGTGAGTAAGTCCCTTGGGCATTTTCAAAAAAAAAAAGGGAAAAAGAACAGTTGTGCAAGTAAATTTACCATAACAGTAGATGTTCTAACAGACCACAATTTTTCTCACAAAAATGATAATAAATAAGGAAATCTGTGCAGGAACCCAAGACTAGCTATCAGCCAAAAAGGGGTCTGACAAGTAGTTAGTGGAGTGATAACTCACAAGACCACAATTCCTGACCTTTAGCTACAGATATTGATGTAAAAGTAATTTCTTTTTTCTTAGAAAATAAGATTTGCAAGGAAATCCCCTAAGGGAACCATGACCCAACATGTAGGATTCTGTGGTACAACTTCTAGTGACCGCTGCTAAAAAAGACCAGATCTGTCCTGAAACATAAAAGTTTAGTAACAGTTCTAATGTTGCTTTTAAAGACACTTGAGAAATAATATTATTATTAAAAACTGTTTTCTGTAGGTTAAAGCTGCTTGACAAGAAAACTGTGATAAAATATAGATATCTATACTTATTCAAAAATGTGTAAATATGTAAGTACATAACTTTTATATCCAATGATGTCTATTTTCATCTGATTGAACCTTGAAGACCGATTCCTAAGCAATTTATTACCTGGGTGGTATCAAGGAAGGCTGTTCTGAGGATTGTGGAACCAAAAGAAGAACGTGATTTAGACTGTACATCCAATTTATAATGAGGCACAAAGGTATGAGCCAGCGACCAAGTTGCTGCTGCACAAATATCATCAATATGGAGCCTATTCATAAAGCTCATAGAGGTGGCCATTGCTCTTGTGGAATGAGCTTTGAGTTTTGCTTGCAAGGATAAACCTGTTTTTGTGTATACAAATGAAATACATTCTGATAACCATCTTGAAAGAGTAACTTTAGATGCCCCTTTACTCAGTTTTGCCCTAAAAAAGGCCACAAATAGCTAGTCGGACATTCTGAAGTATTTTGTTCTATGGAGATAGAATCTGAGTTGGCAAAACATATTGCCCTTTATTTGAAAATTTGGGAAATACTGGTAGATCAACAGATTGGTTCAGATTTTCTTTGGGTGTCACCTTAGGGAGGAAAGATGACTTAGTTTTTAAGGACACTCTGTCTTTATGGAAAATCAAATGAGGAAGTTTACAAGAAAGAGCTTGTAGCACCACAATCTGTTTGGCTAAAGTGACCGCAACCAGAAAAATTGTCTTCCAAGAAAGAAAATTTAAATCCTCTGAAGCTGCTGGTTCAAAGGGAGGCTGATTCGAGGCTTGAAACAGGATTGTGATATCCAAAAGAGGCACCAGATCCCTAATTGGAGTTCTTAGTAGGAATGTCCCCTTGAGAAAGGCTTTGGAAAATTTTAGGGATGCTGTAGCAGTATTATTTTGTCCTATGTGAAAATTAGAAATGGCAGCCATTTGCCCTTTGTAAAACTGGAATCACTGTGTAAGAGTTGTGACAAAACTTCCAAGACAGAAGGAAGAGGTAATGAGAAATGATCTATGCCCTTTGATAAGGCCCAAACAGCAAAAAATTTTCCATTTGCTATGGTAGATCTTTTTGATGGATTCTTTCTGAAAAGCTGAGATAATGTGAACAACTGATGCTGATAGCCTGGCATCTCTAGCTATGGTCAAAACTGGAGCCAAATGGTCAATCTCATGGATTTTTGGTCCAGAGGAGGCAGATGCAAAAGATATGGATGCTGATCCGACATCCATGGTAGATGTACTAGATGAGGCCACTGAAAAGGGGAAACAGACTTGTCAGGGCCAAAAAAGGTGCAGTGAGGATCAATTTGGTCTTGCACTTTCCTGCTTTCTGAGTAAATTTGGTTATTACAGGTATAGGAGGAAAGGCATATAAGAGATCTGGGGCCAATTTGTGAACTAGAGCATCCTTTAGTGGCTGTCCTTGTGGAGGGGTTAGGACAAAGTAATCGCTGCATTTGTTGTTTATGTAAGATGCAAAGAGGTAGCAGCAAGGTAGCCCCAGTGGCTGAGAATTTGTGTTGCCACTACCTGGCTGAGGGACCTCTTGTGAGGCATCAGAATGTTCCTGCTGAATTTGTCCAAAAATACATTGGAAGTCCCTGGGATATGCATTATTGTCAGGAATTGATGTGATAATATTGCTGATTGCCACACTCTAATGGCTTCCCAACAAAGAAGATAGGAGTGGATTACTCCTGTTTGTTGATATACTAGACTACTGCCATATTTTCTGTCTGGACAAATCACAACCTTGTGGAGGAATTCCTGTAAGGCCAGCAATTCTAGGTTGACTGCTCTCATCACCAAGATGTTGATGTGACCTTGGACTGTCCTCCTTTCAAAATGCCCCCATCCTGTTAGCTCCGGTTCAGCATATCTTTAACTTTTGGTCAAAAAAGTGTGGAAACATTATTAAATGGGGCATTGACAAAGGGCGTCTTGAAGATTTCCACAAAATTGCAAGATGCATTCAAGTGTGCCGGTGCATCATGATGTCAGTGCCTGCTACTTAGCTGTGCCATCAGCTGCATTAGATAGCAGAGGCATGGTCATGTTTGACATAGATTGAAGGGTAGATAGCCGGGTGTCCACAGTCTTTTGAACATCTACTGGCAGGTTATCTGATAGTGACTTGGTAAGTTCTTTGGTTAAGTTTCTCGAAGTGTGTGATGTGGGATAAATAGTTCAGCACTCTGAGGGCAAATGTTGCTGAAGCATATGCCGATTTCTCAAATCTGTCCAGTGCCCTTGATTTCCTATTAGGGGATGGACATAGTAACTTTCTTTGGACAGTTCCTTCTAAGTGGCTGCTACTACAATCATGGCATCTACTGGTGAACATTTGCTCCAGTGCTTCCTATCCTTAGGGGCTGCCAATATCCTATCTGGCTTTTCTGAGATTGGTTCCACAATGTCAGGGTCCTTCCATGCCCATTGAGCCATAAGCTCTATAAGAGGATCAAAAGGCCAGGATGCAGATGAACTGGTAGCAAAGTATCAAGGAATATGGACTCATCCAATGAAGGATCATTGGTGGGTCAGCTTCCTCATTGTTTCATTAATTCAATGATCTTGCCAAAGGTGACATATTCCAAGGAGGATCTAGGGGAGCCTTCACCTTCATTCAGATCTGTATCTTCAGTGAATGACTCTGGAGATGAGTCTTAAGTGCTTCTACTTGCATGTCTGTTTTCTATGACCCTGCGATGGGAATGATCAGAAGAGTAGGAATCAGATTGGGAGCTCACATAGTAAGCTGCCTCTGAAGTTTTATGTATTGATTATTCCTGCTAAACAGAATGAAAGGAAGTAGAAACAGTGCCCCCTGAGGCTGGAATGAAACCAAGCTGGGAGAAAACGGCTTTTCCATTGGACCAGCCAAAACCTTCTCAACAGCCGCAAAGGCCAAGGCTGCAGTCAGTGCTGAAGGAAGTCCTTTCTCCTTAATATTACTCTTATCTGTTATTATTATTTTTGTTGCTATTATTATTATTGTTGTTTAATTTTTTTAGTAACTAACTACCCGAGACTACGTCCTAAATAATAAACACTAAAAAACTAACTAGGAAACTGTCAATAGTTGCTGAATACACTAGAACTATTGGATAGAAAAGGAACTATGAGAATTTTTAACAAAGGGAAGAAAATCTTATCTTTTGATGGAGCCCTCAGAAAATGTGTTTGATGCTTCAAGCAAAAACCAAGATGTCCTTCGTGGTTCACTGTTGCAGTCATCACTGTAGGGTTCTTCCTGCCAGCAGCAGCCCCCGATTGGCCAGAATCCCAAAGTCTGGATCGGGCGCCAGCTGAGGTCACATTTATCCTGATGTCAATGCGCCGGAAGGTATAAAGACCTCAGCTGATGCCATTTCCCCAGTCTTTCTTGCCGCGCAGTGCCCTTTGCAGTTCACTGATGCCAGTTGGCCTGTTCCTGTTTGTTTTTGGATCTAATCCCAAGATTTTCATTTTTTACAGATAAGTACCCCATTGGGGAGGTTTTTTTTCTTGCTCCAGTCAGATGTCAGAAAAAGTTAATAATTGTATTTCTTGTGGGTAGCAAATACCTCATAGGGATTTTCACTCTTACTGTATTCCCTGCCTGGGTCCTGACCACAACGTTGCTAATTGTTTGTTTTGTGCTAGGTTTAATCAGCGTACTATTAGGCGTAGATATAACTTTGCCTTTTACTATTTTGATAAAAGGTTTAATTATAACATGTCTTCAGATTTTTTTCCGGCTTCTAGGGTGTGTAAGAGGCGCAGGGATGCAGACAGGCCTCCGAGGACCATAGTAAAGGATGTTACTCAGTTATTGCCAGTTGGCTGGTTCGACGGTCGTCAGTGAGGTGCCTTTGCAGCCCCTGTCATCCACCTCTTTTGAACCAATTGCCTGTACCAACTCTGGTGTGGAGCTGATGGGGTCTTCAGAATTGCCAGGGACTGGACCTTCGGATACTGCTCCCTCAGTTGGGTCTGGAGCCGGTAGGCAGGTACCGGCTTCTGAGGGAGTTCTCAGGCCTTCATAGCTTCCTATAAATGTGGATTCAGGTTTACATGCTGAGTCAAAGTCTAAGGCTCCAGCTAAAGTGAAGTAGCTAGCACAGGCACCTTTTGATCAGGGTCCTAGGCCTCAGAGGGAGATGCTTAGGATGGCTGAAGATCTCTTAACTATGATCAGGGGTTCTCATCCCCCTACTGACAAGAAGCCTAGATTACAGTCCGATTATGATTCTTCAGACCAAATTTCTGTTTCTTCTGCTTCTTCCCTTGAGCAGGATTATGCTTTTCCTCTTTATTAGTATTTTGATGCTGAAGATTCCTTTCCTTCCGCCTCTCCTCCTGAGGATTATTCTTTTGGTGAAACTTTGCATGATATGAGGGTGCATTTTCACTGGGAAGGGCAGGAATTCTCTGAATCCAAGAAAAGGCTTAGGGATTTTCTTCTTCTCCCACAGCATAAGCCTCTGGCTATTCCCCCCGTACTGGACATTGTTGATGATGTTTTTTCAGAAGCTTCTCTCTCTCCTGATTCTTTTCCCCCTACTCCGGCCAAACTGGATAGGTATTATAGGGTTCCAGATTCTCATAAATTTCTTTTTAAAAATCTTTCACCTGATCCGGAAACAATTTCTCAGGGTCCTAAGGGTGTTAAAGCGGCCTCTGCTAAAAATCCTATTCCCTTTGACCGAGAGTCCAGGGCTTTGGAGAGATGGGTAAAAAGGTTTATACTTCTGCTACATTGTCTATTAGGGCTTTGAACTGTCAATTTCATATGCTGAAGTATCAGCAATACCTTTTGTCTGTATTTCAACAAAAGATGTCAGCTGTGTCTATTGGTGCGGATAATCAGGAGTTACAGGATTTATTGCATTCTATTGAACAAGTGGGTAAACATACCCTGCATTGTGGTTTTGATTCTTTGGAAGCTTCTTGTAGGGCTGCAACAACTGGCGCTGTTATTAGAAGACATGCTTGGTTAAGCGATCAAAGCTTGCTGGATCAGATTAAAGCCAAACTTTTGGATGCCCCTTTGCAGCACGATGTTCTGTTTGGGTCCAAAGCTGAAGAGGTATTGAAGATAATGGAAGCAAAGCCAAATCTATGCAGACAGTTAAGGATTTTCTACAAGTGCAACCTCCTAGATTTAGCAGACACTGGCCAACTAAACCTTGGTCCTTTCCGGGCTCGGACAGGTCGCAGAGAGGCAGATTCAGGCATTCCAGAGGTAGGGGACAGTCACAGTCCCATTTTAGGAATAGGCAGTGGAGTGCCCCCTCTCCCAAGGGAGGTGAAGATAAGTCTCAACCCTACCGAAAACAGTCTTTATGACTCCCTTTCTGGTTCCAGGGGCTCCTCTCCTGGAAGCTCCTTTGGGGGGAAGGATTTCTCTTTTTTATCAAAATTGCAGCCACATGACCCGGGACAAATGGGTTCTGGACAGAGTCTTAAGAGGTTACAGATTTAATTTCCACACTATGCCAAAGCCGAACGGTTGGCCAGCCCTGCCAAATCATCAGTGGGCAGAGGCACAATGGCAGGTTCAGTCCCTCCTGGCTATGAGGGCCATAGAATTGGTACCAAATTTAGAAATAGGGCAAGGTTTTTCCCTCCTGGCTATGAGGGCCATATAATTGGTACCAAATTTAGAAATAGGGCAAGGTTTTTATTCCAGACTTTTCCTGGTTCCCAGGAAGGAAAATTCATGGAGACCAGTCCTGGACCTCTCTGTACTAAACACCTTCCTAGATATACCAAAATTCAAGATGCTCACTCTGCAGCAGCTGCTGCCTATGTTGGGCAAGAACGCTTGGATGGTGACTTTGGACTTAAAAGATGCTTACCTGCATATTCCTATAAGGCAAGAGTGCAGAAGGTATCTGCGTTTCAAAGCGGGCTCGAAACATTACCAGTTCTCTGTGCTGCCCTTTGGCTTATCTACTGCGCCCAGGGTCTTTACAAAGTGCTTGGCACCAGTAATGGCATTTTGCAGACAGACGAGGATTCAAATTTACCCTTATCTGGATTACTGTCTTCTTCAAGCGGACGACAAAGACACTCTACTTCGGCATCTAGCTTTTGTGCAGCATCTTCTTCTGTGCCTCGGTTTCACAGTGAATCTAAAGAAATCAAATCTGGTACCCACACAACAGATTACTTTCCTGGGTGCTCTTCTAAGTACTTCAACCCAGATGGCTTCCTTGACACCAGACAAAAAAGTGCAACTGGCTTCTTTTTTCCGACACCTGGCTTCAATGAAACAGCTGACTGCAAGAAAAATTCTGCAGGCTTTGGGTTACATGGCCTCCTGCATTCTGCTAATACCATATGCAAGGCTGCATATGAGGAAACTGCAGTGGTACCTCAAGAGTGTCTGGTCTCAGCATTACCACAGTTTGGAAACAGTGGTCATGATTTTGCCTTGTCTCCAGCGAGAGTTTCTTTGGTGGGCCGAAGCCTGTCTACAGAACAAGGGGAAGCCTTTTTGTCCTCCACCGACTGACCAAGTTCTGACAACGGATGCTTCAGATTATGCCTGGGGAGCTCACATGCACAGGAGATGTCTTCAGGGTGTTTGGACAAAGGAACAAACGCACCTGCACATAAATTTGAAGGAGATGCTAGCTGTACAGAATGCCCTGATAGCCTTCAGGGACCTTCTTCTACCAGGACAATTGTTGATACGGACAGACAACACTACAGTGATGTGGTACATCAACAAGCAGGGGGGCTCTCACTCTTACCCCCTGTGCAGATTAGCCATGAATCTCTGGTACACTGCTCTGACCTGCAGTGTCGACTTACAGGTGCAATTCCTGCCAGGGAAAGACAACACTCTGGCAGACGCCTTGAGCAGATGCATTTCAGATCCACACGAATGGATGTTGGATGTTCGGATATTCAGAATGATTATAAAGGCTTGGGGATGTCTGGACATAGATCTCTTTGCATCCCCTCAGAATCATCAACTTCCAACATTCTGCACAAGGACCTACCACAAACTAGCATGGAAAGTGGATGCCCTGTCATTCAGTTGGAAACACCTCTCAATATATGCTTTTCCTCCCTTTCCTCTTCTACCTTGGATACTTCTGAGGATAAAACAGGACAGACCGCACATGATTTTACTGGCTCCCAAATGGCCTCGGCAATTCTGGTATTCCACTCTGATGACCTTGGTTCAGGAGCCTCCCTGGATTCTGCCTCAAATCCCTCATTTACTGTCTTAACGGGAAGGCCGGATACTGCACAGTCATGTCAAGACTCTGCATCTAGCTGCCTGGCGGATCCAGGGTCTGTAAACACCTCTGCCCTTTCCAAACAGGTATTGGATGTAATCCTTGAAGCTAGACGGCCAGCACTAGAAAATCTTGTGCGGGAAAATGGAAAAGATTTTACTCCTGGAGTCAAGTCCAGGGTGGTGATTCTTCTGTTCCGAACATTCCTCTGATTTTACAGTATCTGACAGAGTTATTACATACGGGCCTATCTTTTTTGTCTATTAAGCTTCATGCTTCTGCTATTTCTGCACATTACGATACGGATCCTCCGATTTTTTCTCATTCATTACTTAAACAATTTCTTAGAGGGGCTAAGAATATTCGGCCCCCTATAAGGGCTCCTGTTCTTAACTATGTTTTGGAGAAATTCACTTTGTCTCCTTTTGAACCTGCAGCTTCCACGGATTTAAAATTTTTGTCTTGGAAAACTGCTTTTCTTTTAGCTATTACCTCTGCTAGACGAATTTCGGAATTGCAAGCACTCATGGCTGTGGAACCCTTCCTTATTTTTCATCAGGACAGGGTATCTCTACGGACTAATCCCACATTTATGCCCAAGGTGGTTTCAGCAGTGGCCTTGAATCACTCTATTCATTTGCCTACCTTTTATCCTAATCCTCAAAGTGAGGAAGAAATTGCACTCTAGACGTGCACAGACAGCTTCGTCTGTACCTGGACAGGACCAAGATATTCCGGAAATCTGATCAGTTGCTTGTCGCTTATGCTCCTACTGTTCAAGGGAAAGCAATCACTAAGCAAACTATTTCCAAGTGGATTGCCTATTGCATCAAGTTCTGTTCTTATCATGGCAATCCGGTTCCTGTTAATGTTAGGACTCATTCTACTTGGGCTAATGCTACTTCAGCAGCTTTTCTTTGTGGGGTTCCTACCAAGGATATTTTGGAAGCTGCTACTTGGAGTTCTGTACATACTTTTTCTAAGCATTACAACCTCCCTCTCTATTCTAAATCCAGGGCAGGTTTTGCTTCTGGGGTTTTGCAAGGTTTTGTGACCGCTCCCTCTGTTTCTCCTCCAGCCACCCTTTCTTAGCTTTGGGACTCAACCCTACAGTGATGACTGCAACAGTGAACCACAAAGGACATAGTACAGTTGTGTACTCTTACCATAAATGTAGATGTTCGAGTGTGTTCACTGTTGCAGTCCAGGTTACCCTCCCTCCTATCCCCTCTTTTGATTTTTCCTTGAGTATTGTCTGTTATGAGGTATTTTGGCTGCTGAGGTTTTGGGCATGGTTTCCTTTTTCGCCTTTTCTTTCTGGGCACCTGACTTCTGGGGCAAGAAAAACTGGGGAAATGGCATCAGCTGAGGTCTTTATACCTTCCGGCACATTGACGTCAGGATAAATGCGACCTCAGCTGGCGCCCGATCCAGACTTTGGGATTCTGGCCGATCGGGGGCTGCTGCTGGCAGGAAGAACCCTACAGTGATGACTGCAACAGTGAACACACTCGAACATCTACATTTATGGTAAGAGTACACAGCTGTACTATCTGGGATACTAGGGTGGAGTCAGGGGAATTATGGGTGGGGAAGAGTCAAAGCCCTGGATTTGTAAGCTTCAGAAATGGTGCAGAGGATGGATCTGATAGGATCTGAAAATGCAAAGGTTGAATCAGATGAAAATAGACAACATCGGATCCATTATTATTTGCCAAAGAACAAAAGCTAGTAAGATTTTTAGAAAGATGAAAACATATAGCTTGCTAATAATTTATACAGATGCGTGTGCTTGCTCTCTCTCACACATACAAACAGCATTTGTCCAAACTGATTGCTATTCCCTTGTGTTACATCTTACAGGTTCCATATATACTTCCCCATGATGGCTCTTATTCTATCCAGTCAGTTCTAAAAGGAAGATGTCTTAATTCCTCCAGAACTTGGTACATTTAAAACTTTTCTCTGCTACCCAGGTTTTCTAAGAATTCTTGATAAATCATAGTCTTCTTTTTATCTCATCTACAGTCTACATCATCTTCATAATTAAACTGATGCATTAGTCAGTTTTCATCTGCAGTTCCTGACTTCATCTACCCAGCCTATTTTAATGAACAGCTCTGAGTACTGTCATTGCAGCGTAACCATGGATGTTTATGTGTGAATCACTAATGCACTCACTATAATAGAGGTCTTTGCCCCTGGTTGTATCTGACATCCAGCATAACTTTTAGAGCTCAGAACCCTTTTCCTATGACTAGGTTAATGTCAACTTACCTCAGACATCCTCATGTATCTTATATATATATATATATAAAACTGGTGTCTGATTTCACTATCTTTTATTCTTTCTTACTATGTTTCATGTTTGCATCTCAGTCCAGCATAGATCCAGGCCTTTGGCTACAAAGCGTTCATCACTTAGGTAAGCACTCCAATGGGGAAAGATTTATTTGAATTTATGAGTACACTTTAGTGTCCTTCACCAACCCGAAACCCCCCTCTCTGGCTTGTGCCCCTACCACCATCTTACCCCACACTGTCTCAGGACGGGGGGGCTGGCAAGACTCCCATTAACAATTTTGTTCAGATGTAACCTCAGATCAGTGGGTTTTACATATCATCTATGAGGGATACAAATTTAAATTTGTGGCTAAACCAAAAAATAAAATCCTTCCATATCTATCAAAGGACCAGGAGCTCCTAGTCAGTACAGGGAATCTTAGAACCTGTCCAGTCAGGGTATGGTTTTACTCAAGATTAAAAAGATTGAAATGGTAATATACAATAAATTTCTCAGTGTTATAATAGATAATCTCAAATATGACCAGCATATACTGCACACCATTAAATCTACAAGTCAGAAACTAAGATCCCTTTATAGGATCAATGGATTCCTTACAGATATTGCAATAATATCTCTAGCCAGCACCTTTTTACTGCCAACTCTCTTATATACCATTCCTGTCCTAACAAACTTAAACAGTACTCAGAAAAGAAACTTGTCTCCTGCTGTAATAAAATAGCTAAATTTGACATCAATGTCTCTCATAGGACCCACCACTGTTATAGCTTAAAGCAATTAAAATGTCTTGAACTGCACCACTACCTAACATATTCACATCTAACTATCAATAACTACTCATTCAACATCCTAAAATATGCCCTGAACTACAAAACTTATTTCTACCATACTGTCCAGCTGGGACCTCTGTTCTAGTAACAAATTCTTACTACTCACAAATAAGTCAAATAATGTTGCAGAAGACTCACTCCACTCCCAGTACGTTGCTAAACTCTGGAATAGTATCACCACACAAATAAAATTCTCTGACAAACTCAATAGTTTTAAACGACTGCTTAAACTTCTTACCCAATCCTAGTCCTGCACATGCTCATCACCAAGTTAAGACTTTGTGCTCACTGTACAATACTCTCCAAATACTCTCCTCAAATAGAATGCTCTCAACCCCTCACTGAAATGGCAAAACATTTTCTATACACAACTGTTGCCAGCACAATCCACTAAGTTGCATGTGGCCTTTCTTTTTAGTAACTTTTATCTCTGTAAATCTTAGAATATATAAATGTAACTATTATATGTGTATAACTGTAAATAGAAATGTAACTACTCTGTGTTTAACTGGAACTAAGTATAATCCAATATAAACAAATGGAGCTTTTCTCCCCAGGCCTCTGCTGAAAATAGATATTACACAGTCGGACTTTCTTGGTAAACAAAGACAAATAAATAAGTAAATAAGATTACTCCTTGCGCAAAGAAAAGAATGATCCAGGAAACCCATTATAGACTTACCAAGGCTAAACAAATTCCTAGATATTCCAAAATTCTGAATGTTAACCTTGCTAGCTGTTTTGTTACTCCTTGACACTTAGACTCTTGGCGAAACCAGTTCTCAAAGATGCATACATCTACCTTCCCATTTTCAAAGGACAAACTGTACTTTAGGCTTGCAGTGGGGGAGGGAGGGAGCAACACAACCAGTTTACCTCATTGCCCTTTACTTTAGCTACTGTGTCTAGTATTCTTAATGACAGCAAATTGCTGGACCAAGGGAATCCATATCTAGCATTACCTGGACAATTGTCTTATTTAGGCTCAGATTTAGGAGGAGATTCAAAGAGAACTGGAGCACTGGAATTCACACTGGTCTGCTTTAGCAGACTGGACTTTCTCTCTCTCTCTCAATAAGCAGATGTCCAATATGCATCCAGTAAGAAATGTGGTCTGCCGGGGTCCTGCTAGATAACAGTATGGCTATGACCTACCTACCACAGAAGATTGTAGAGTTTCCCGCTGCCCTCTTTCAGGCTTTCAGAACATGAAAGAAAAATCACAGTGGTAACAGCTAGACAGCATTTGAACATGTTAGGTTACATGGCGTTCACCAAACTGATGGCATCCCCTGCCACACTACACAACAGAAAACTAGAGTGGCTCCTAGGGAATACTCTGAGCCGGTAGTCTCAGTCCCTACAGTATGCCCCTGAAGGCCTAACTTGTGTCAACAAGAAACTGGAATAGTGGGTGCAGCAACTACAAAAGAATGAGGGCATGCCATTCAGGCAGTCTAACCCCAATTAATCCTTAGTCATTGGTGCCTCAAACATAGCTAACAGTGTCCCTATCCTGAACCTCAAACTGTACGGTACCTGAAGTCCGAAGCAGCAGACATTGCACATAAATATAAAGAAACTAATGGCTGCCATTCAAGCTCTCAAAGCCTTCAAGGCAATCATGAAATCTGGCACCCTGGATATCATCACAGACAACAGCACAGCTATGTGGTATGTAAACAGATAATGTAGAATGCATGTTTACCATCTCCGAAGGCTGACCTTAAAGGCCTGGGAAAAGACACTGGAATCCAAGATTGTCCTAAAGGCAAACTGTATACCCACAAAGGAGATCTTTGTGGCAGACCACATAAGCAGGGCTTCAGTGAATCTATATGAATGGATGCTAGACAGAACAACCTTTCCTGACTTCATGGACAGATGGGGTGTACCAGGGCTAGGCCATTTAGTTTCTCTTTCCCAGAGAGCTGAGAAAATTCTTATTTTAAGCATCAGATAAACTGATCTTGAGCACTAAATACACAAGCCTGAGCACTGTATGCATTCTCCCTGATGTGGACAGGCCTATGTCTTTATGCTTTCTCTCCTACACCCTTGCTGCTCAGGGTAATTCAAGAGCTGAAAGAATAGAATCCAAAAATGATTTTAATGTCCCTTTTCTGGCCAAGGAAGCATTGGTTCTTCCATCCACTTCAGATGATAAGGGAGAAACCTCTACTTCTGTCCCCACTTGCATACATTCTAATGCAGTGTAGGGATTACTAGTATATCACACAATGTAAATGCTGAAAACGGCAGCTTGAAGGATATTACTCTCTAACTCTTTGGTCATTTTGTTTTTCTCAGAGCATGCTAAAACTACTGAAGGAAGCTAGAGGGCAAAGTAAAAGGAAATCATATCTAGCTAAATGAAAGAGGGTTTCCTTTTGTGCCAAAGGATGACCTACTACTCAAATCAGATGGACATGCTAATGGTTCTACAGCACCAGTTTGAGTTATACACTTCAGGCTTAATTTGTTCCTCTAAAAGTACATCTAAAACCATTTCTGTCTGGCCGTCTACAAGTCACCCAGTGGCATCTAGAACAGCAGTCAAACAATTCATGAAGGGCATACTCGACCTCAGCCCCCCCCCCCACCCCAAAAAGAAGGCACCTTTTTTGCACCTAACTTCTGTCTTAGAAAAACTAGCCTTGCCTCCCCATGAACTGGCTATGACAGTACTCTTATAGTTTCTGACATGGAAACTGTCGTGTTCTTTGTGGGTCACTATTTCAATAATAAAGTATAAGGATCTTTGCTGTTGCTGGCTGAATCTAACATCCAGTCTGACCTTCAGAGCTGAGCACAATTCCCTCATAGCTGGGCTGATATCACCTTATATTATCTAAAGGTGGCATTAGTCTATGCCATTTTAGCTCTTTCTTGTGGCATATGAGTTTACTTCAAGACAGTGGCTTGCATTCTGGTGTTGGTTCAAGTCTATGACTAAAGAACATCAAGAGATAAGCACCCTGTTGTAGAAGCCTGTTTTTATTCCATCATTATGACTATTGCATGTAGTTTGTTTGTTAGCAGATGCCCAGTAAATGACCTTCCAAGCATGGAGGTATGCATGTAGACTTTCTCCAGCGAAAATTACCAGATGTGCTTGCAAACACAAAATACTGAATAAAGACTTTCATATTGCATATGTCGATGCCAGGAGTACAATGTGGTTAACTGTGGTACCTACTTGGAATTTCACCCAAAAACAGAGAGAGAAAAGTCAGGAAGCCCTTAAACACTACCAGGTCAAACAGAAACTCATGGTTATGCTAAAACTATCATTCTATGCCTGCCAATGCACAGCAGCAAGGTGGTGTGGATGTCCACCCCAAAAAGAAAAAAAGAAGTATGTGTATAGGTAAAAAGAAAGGAAGACCTTTTATGTTTAAGTTTAGGTGATGTACTTAAGATCAAGTCTACTAGACCTGAGAAGCATTCAAACAGCCCCTGGCTCTGATGCCTGTTACTACTTCCATGTCTTCGGACGTGAATCCTTAGGAGGTCATCATATCTGTGACTTCTACCATATCCCAACATAGCAAACACCAAGCTGTATACTTCTCATAAAAAGCCATCTCCTAGATATCCACTGCAGAGTGCCATTTAACTAGTAAAGAAGGGAAGGGTGGAATCCTTAGTGTCATTATCAAAAATGATGCCCATACTTTTAAGTTAGAATCTAGGGGTGGCCCCTAGGATTACCAAATTCCTGGAAGTTGCTTTTTCACATAAGATTTTGGTGCCTGTACCAAAGGTGCCCCCCTTACCCAGATAGCTGTTATTGAGTGGGTCTGCCCTCCAGTAATCCTAGCCACCTGCCTCCCAGTTTTGGGATAAATTGGTAGGGTTTCCTTCAGTTTTTTTTGTATCCTGGCCACCTAGAGTCGCTCCTCCCTAGAGGAAGAGGGAAGTCTCCCCTGTGAAAGACTTAAAATCTTCTGATCCTGAAAAGGAGAAGGAGCTAGACTACATATGACAGCTTTTCTCCCCTCTAGGTTTTGACATAGATAGTAAAAACATTTTAGCTTCTGATTCTTCACTAGAAGATGTCAATTGCGGGACACTTTCTCAGTCATGACAGAACACCATGCAGCAGTTTTAGCAGTCTTCAAACTCCCAGAACAGATACTGGGATCTTCTGTGTCTTTGGTCCCCTCATTTAATGGCTATTCATCCTGTCTAGGAAGTTGTTCAGGGCATTTTTCTAACATCATCCATTTGAGCCAATTTTCCAACCCCCTGGTCCCAAGAGATCTAACAGATTTTATAGGGCCCGTGATCCTCCTCAGAAACTGCCAAGGGGAGTAGTTTGGCTCTGGGGGTAGAGTAATCTTCCCAACAGCAGACAAAGCAGACTGTTTAACCAGTCTGGCAAAAAGTATACAACACAGCGATCTTAGTCTTCAGGACCCTGAATATTTAGACCCACATTCTAAAGTATCATGAGCATATCATTAGGTAGCTCGAGGATACATTTGTGGTATACAAGATGAAACCATGAAAGATAATATACTTAGCTATGTCCAAACTACTTTACAGCTGGGTAAACATGCCATAAAATGTGGGTATGGTGCTGTAGGTCCAGCATCCAGATCTGATGCAGTAGGGTTAGTTGTCAGGAGAAATTCTAGACTGAGGATGCAGTCCTTGCCTGGTTACATGAAGGCTCAAATTGTTAGCAACTCCCTTAAACAAGGGGGTTGTTCTACATACCCCCATCTTACAATGTGTTTTAAAAAAATGGAGAGTAAAAGAAAAACTATGGAGTCAGTCAAACATGTTTCACCCTCCAGTTTCCAAATATAACATAAATTATCTCTCTAAGCAAAAAGCTTATTACAAGGCAAGTAAAAAGCAATCAAAATGCAGAAATACAATAAAGAAAAGAAAATGGCAGTGGAAAGAAAGATAGTGGTCCGGGGGCCCTCATGGCTCAGCCATCAACAGCCAGCAACACGTAGCAGATGTGACAATACCAGCCTCCTCCCTCCCTACTCCAAACCCTAACCTGTCATTCCACTTCTCTCCCTTCGTCCTCATTTTTCCAAGATAGGTAGCCAGTTGGCCTCCCTTCTACTAGAAATGTTCAAGGATAACTTTATACCAGTGGATATTGTCTCCAGAGTGTACACACTACATTTCACATCCAAAGTAAAAAAAAAAAAAAAAAATTCTTCCATTTATACCAAACAACCTGCAAAATTTAGTGCTTCCTCCTTAGTAGGACTCAATTGCTTTGGCCAAGACAAGATAAGGATTTTACTCAAGTCTGTTTCTTGTTCCAACAAATATAAGTCATGGAGATCAATTCTGGACTTATCAAAGCTAACCAGATTCTTACAAGTCCCAGACCCTCCTGCCTCTCCTCAGCTCTTAGGTCCTATTATTGGCATTAGAACATAAGGATGTGTACCTCCACATCCCTGTCTTCAATGAGCACAGGCAATTCTTTAGTTTTCTAAGAAAGGTTGGGGTCACCCTTACCAATTTAGCATCTTGTCCATTTAATTTGAGAACTGCTCCCAGAGTTTATACAAAATATCTGGCACCAGTTATAGCATATTGCAGAACCATCCACATTTACTCTTACCAGGACAACTGCCTGATACAGGTGCAATCTTATGATGAAATGTGGAGGGCACTAAAGTATACCATATGGCTAATTTTCCCTCTGAACAGAAGACAAAATTATGTCCAGCCAAGATGGTCTTATTCCTGTATGCTGTCTTGAGCACCAGTATTACAGCCACACAAGACAAGAGTGCTTGCCAACCTGAGAGGTGAAATTTTACAAATATA
This sequence comes from Protopterus annectens, assembly GCF_019279795.1. Taxonomy (NCBI): domain Eukaryota; kingdom Metazoa; phylum Chordata; order Ceratodontiformes; family Protopteridae; genus Protopterus; species Protopterus annectens. The sequence continues at coordinate 1,843,002,636 of NC_056731.1, forward strand.
ACACCTGATCTCTCAGAGACATGACTTTTAGCTTCCCAATTTTGTCCTTCAATGCAATAAAGTACAGTTGTGTAAGATAACTTACCATAATAGTAGATGTTAGAATGATCACAGGTGTAGTAGCTATAGCTATATGGGTTAAATCCTGCTAGTACTTTGTAAAGATATACACAGAGGACCAAGTTGCTGCTTCTAGAAAACGTCTAGAATCCAACCCTTTTCATAAAGCCACAGATGAATCAATGCCCTGGTACAATGAGCCATGACTCTACATGGAATTGCCTTAGTCTAGTGGGTTTACCAAAAAGCAAAAAATAGCATGAGACAACCATGTAGAAATAGCCTGCTTTGATGCATGCTGTCCGTTTTTCTTAACTTCACAAAAATTAACAACTGGTCAGAGTTGCTAAAATATTGCTTCTTTCAAGATAGTATCTGAGTCGTCTGTGGACATCCAAGGTATGGCATTTCCTTTCTTCCTCATTTTTAGGTTCTGGAAAAAAGAAGGTAGATGGATAGCTTGGCTTTAGGCAAACCTGAATACCACTTTAGTTGTAAAAGAAAGAATAGTTCTCAAAAAACTCTTTGTGAAAAATTAGATAATGGCAACCCACCACAAGAGCATGTAACTCAGATAATCTTCGTGTAGAGGTAGGAGCAATCAGAATACTATTTTACATGTCAACAACTTCATGTCAGCCCACGGAGCTAGTTCAAATGGAGCAAGAGTCAGTTTTTTGAAGACAAAACTAGGATCCTAAGGAGGATTTACATGTTTTCTGAGACTTGGTATGCAACATCCCTTTCAAAAAGTTTTCACATGACATTGCATTGAAAGAGGGATATCAACAGGCATACATGCTGAAATGTCTGACAAATGAACCTTAACTGAGGAGTAAAACAGGCCAGAGGATAGTGACTCACACAACTAATGTAAAATCAGAGAAACACTAACCCTGCAATGGTGTCAGTTCTCGTCTTGACACCAAATCAAAAATATTTTCCATTTATTAATGTAACATTTTCTAGGGGCAGGTTTTCATGCTTCCATTAATACCAGCTACACGTCCTCAGAAAATAGGTGCCTCAAAGACATTAGGATTGTATCATCCAAACAGTTAGTTGCAGTTGTTTGAGGGCAGATTGTATCATACACCCCTTGTCCTGTGTAAGTAGATCTGGTTTGTGGGGAAGCTTGGGGTAATTGCCCTTGACCATTTCCAAAGGAAGGAAGAATCATCATTGCCTAGAACATAACGGAGTCGCCATACTGATCTTTGGAGAGTCATTCTGAATTTTCAGAATGACCCTAAATATTAGTGGAAAGGGGTGAAAAACACAAAGTACCATTTCTGTTCATGGGGGAAAAAAAACATTTGCCTCTTGCATGCAGTTCTGAAGCAGTATTTTGCCAGCTGACTGTTGTGAGTGCAAGCAAAAAGATCTATTTGAGATGTTCCCCACATCTGGATTAATTCCTGGAAAACCCACTGATTCAAATTTCCATTCATGAGGGTCTGTCCTGGGCCCACTCAGTTTGACTGCCACACAATTTTGTAAGATGCCTATAGAAGGAGATTATGCTGAGGAACCTCTACTCAGGCTATGAAGTCTGCAGAGTGAGTAAGATCTGGTTCCCTTTGTCTGTTTATGTACTGTATGGTGTTGTCTGTAAATTCTTGTAATGATCCCGGGGACCATAGATGATTGAGACAGATGAGTGCATTTATTAGTGCCAGCATATCATTCACATTTATGTGTTTTGGTCTACCTTTTCTGTTACAAAGACCAGTTTGATCTGGTGGATGGGGGGAATCCCTTGAAAAGGTGGAAAAGATACCCTCTGCATCTGTAACTTTGATGAATTACTTTCAAAACCCATCTTTTCTGAAACTATCTGCTGCCAAAGGAAAATAAATGGAAGTTTAGACTTTCTGACACAGTGGATAGCATTGTCTCCTCTCACTCAGCAAGAGGTTCTCTGCTTCCATTCTCAGCTGGGGTGCCTACTGTGTGGAGTGTTTCCTTCCACATTCCAAAGACATACAGTAGGTGGATTGGACACTCTTAAATTGGCCATAAGTGTGTGTATGTGAGTCTGTGATATGGAAGAACAGCCACAGCAGGGCTAGCCACTTGGCGATGTGAACCTTGGCTCTAGATGATGTCACTGTTGAGGTAACATCCTGACTCCATGTGCAAAATTGGGAAAAGAGGTTATGGATGGATGGATGGCATTTCTGGTAGAATTAAAGGTTTGTCAGGGTTGGGGAGGTCTTGCAAATAGGCAGTCAGATGTATTAGACTGCCCTTTGTTCTGCAGGAAGAGTCCATCCTTCTTTTTGCCTTTGCTTTTTGAACATCTGCTTAGTAGCAATCTGCTGTGATTGTTTATTTTGTTTTTTAAAAAACGTTGAAATGATAGCATTAACCCCTTGACAAACATGGAGAAGAAATGCAAAAAAATGCAGATACCACAAACTAGTTTACCTTTCTCATAACACTTTTAAAGAATCTCTGCAGCAGAGGGTTCAAAAACTAACTCTGAGTAAATGAGAATTCAAAATTTCAGCTTTAATATTCTCAGGAAGGCTTTGAGTACACAATCAAGCAAACCTCCTTATAAGAGTTCCAGTGGCAACAGCCCTGGAAGTGGCATCAACAGAATCATAAGCACATTTTAAACAGTGGGTAGTCAGTTGAGACACAGAAAAAATAGGTTCCACAAGGCAGTTTATTCCTCAGAAGAGGCAATAGATGTCATAATATTCTTCATATTCTCAAAAGAGGCAAACATAAACTCTAACATATGAGCTTGACAGTTTAGAATTCTAAAAAAATACATGTTAATGAACAATACATTGTTTCCCAAATCAATCCATCTTTGTCAGAAGAAAAAAACAGATGCTTGGCAGCAGCTGGGTTCACCAGAAAAATAACCACTGGGTTTGATATGGGATTACAGGAACAAATAAGATTGGGTAACTTCATATAATATGTTTTATATCTTTAGAGCAGCAGGCTGTCAAAAACATATCCTCCACTGGTGAGTGATGTAGGTTCAGTAAAATCAAGTTACAATAAAGCATAATACTCTTCACAGGCAATAGAATATCATTATGTTCCCAATAAAAAAGAAAATATGTATTCACCATAACATTCCATTTGCGTGGTCCATTTTCATTTTTCCTCAACTGATGAGTTTTGGATCCAACTCAGATCCTTCTACCAGATCCTCAGATCCAAAACTCTCGAGCTCCTCCCTTTACCATAATGCCATGCCAACCTAACATACCTCAGATCTGTCTACCTCCACTCAGATTCAGATGTGGATCCTGTCACTGTTGAGCTTTGGGAGTTGTTTTTCTAATGTAATTGTGAGTTTACCTTAACAAAACCTTATCCCTTACTTTAATTTCACTTTCTCCTACCTCCCTTGGATTCTTGCTAATTTTCTCTAGCTATTTATCTATTAAGTTGCTACCATTTTCTTGGTACTTCTCCATAGTACCATTGTTGTTATATTTTTATTTAAATTCATTCTCACTGGAGTACTCCTTCCACTATCATTGTTGGTAGTTGTTCTTCTTTTCTTGCTTTCTTCTTAAAAAAAAAAGCTTTAAGTTAGATGTTCATCGTATTTCACTGTTGCAGTCATTACATTTGGGTTATCCTGCTGGCAGGCTACCCGCAGTCGGCCTGAATTTCAAAGTCCTGGTCCGGCGTCGGTTGCTGTCACCTTCCCTGACGTCAATGCACCAGGGGTATAAAAGATGCAGCAGACGCCCTTTTCTTCAGTCTTTCTTGCTGCGCGGTACCCGAAGCAAAAGCAGTTCACAAGTGCCGGTCGGCCAACTCCTGAGATTTTTGAAATTGAATTTCAGATCCGAAGTCTTCAATAAAGCTAAGTACCCCATTGGGGAAACTTATTTCTTGCTCCAGACCGATGTCAGAAAAAGTTAACATTTGTATTTCTTGTGGGAAGCAAATACTTCATAAGGATTTTCATTCTTACTGTATTCCTTGCCTAGGCCCTGACCACGACGTTGCTAGTTGTCGGTTTTGTGCTAGATTTAACCAACGCACGATAAAGCGTCGGTATGATTTTGCTTTTCATTACTTTGGCCGAAGGTTTAACTATATAATGCTGTCAGAACAACTGATGACGGGAATTCATAAAAAAGCGCAAGGATAAAGAAAAGGACAGGCATCCGAGGTCCAAAACCGACGACGAAGCCTCTTCTAGGCCAGTTGCCGGTTCGCCGGTGCTCAGTGAGGTGCTTTCGCAGCCCCTGACTCCCATTACCTCAGAGCCACAGGCCACCTCCGACTCCCACATGGAGACAACTAGGCCTCTGGATACTCAAGGTATTGGCCCTTCGGAAATGAATCCCTCAGATGGGTCTGGAGCCACTGAGTAGGCATCGGTTTCTGAGGGTGTTTTCAGACCTACACAACTTTATATAAAGCCTACTTCAGCATCAAAGACAAAGTCTAAAGCAGTTTTAAAGACAAGGAAACAAGTACAGCATTCTCCAGCACAGACTTCTATGCCTAAGAAACAGATGCTCAAAATGACTGAAGACCTAATTACTTTGATCAGGGGTTCCCAACCCCCTCCTGATAAGAGGCCTAGGCAAGATACTAAATATGATTCCTCTGATCAGGTTTCCATTTCCTCTGATTCCACTTCAGAACAGGGATATTCTATTCTTCCCTATGAGGATTCTGATGCTGACAATTCTATTCCTTCAGCTTCTCCTCCTGAGGATTACTCATTTGGGGAAACCCTGCATACCATGAGGGAGCATTTCCACTGGGACAGCCAAGATTATTCAGATTCTAAGAAAAGGCTTAGAGACTTTCTTTTACTTCCTCAGCACAGACCTCTTGCAATTCCTCCTGTTCTAGACATAGTAGATGATGTATTTTCAGAGCCCGGCCTGTCTCTAGACTCTTTACCTCCTGCACAGATGGACAGATACTACAGAGTTCCAGATTCCCATAAATCTCTATATAAAAACCCTGCTGCGGACCCAGAAACTATCTCACAGGGTCCCAAAGGGATCAAGGCTGCTACTGCTAAAAACCCTGTTCCCTCAGATAGAGATTCTAGGGCTCTGGACAGATGGGGGAAAAAAAGTCTACACTTCTGCTACCTTGGTTGTAAGGGCTTTAAATGGTCAGTTTCATATGCTCAATTATCAGCAATACTTAATGTCTTTGTTAAAACAAAAAATGTTGACAAATTCTGAATGTTCTGAAAAAGATTTGCAGGATTTATTGCATGCAGATGAACAAGTGGGAAAACATACTTTGCAATGTGGTTATGATTCACTGGAGGCCTTGTGCAGGGCCACTGTTACAGGTTCTGTTATTAGAAGGCATGCTTGGTTAAAGGAACAGACTCTGTCTGATCATGTTAAAGCAAAATTATTGGATGCTCCATTACAGCATGATACTTTGTTTGGTGTTAAGGCAGAAGAGGTGTTTAAGAAAATGGAGGAAAAAGCTAAATCTATGCAGACAGTAAAGGAGTTCTTACAGGTACAGCCACCCAGATTTAGAAGGAACTGGTCTTCTAGGAATTGGTCCTTTCCAGTGTCAGACAGGCCACAAAGAGGCAGTTTCCAATGCCCTAGAGGCAGGCAACAACCACAGGGCTCATACAGACCCAAACAATGGGGTGCTTCTACCTCTAAAAGCGGAGATGACAAATCACAGCCTTATAGGAAACAGTGCCAATGACTTCCCTCTGCCAATGCCAAGCACTTATCTTTTGGCAGCTCCCTTAGGGGGAAAGCTAGCACTTTTTTCACAAAATTGGCACAAGATCATCCAGGACAAATGGGTCTTAAATATAGTCACTCAGGGCTACAGGTTCCACTTTCACACCCTTCCAAAGGCGAAAGGTATGCCAGACCTACCACTCAATCAATGGGAGAGGCACCAAAACAAGTTTCATCTCTCATGGACATGAGGGCTATTCAGCCAGTGCCACAACAAGAGCAGGGACAAGGATTTTACTCAGGACTTTTCTTAGTACCAAGAAAGGACAAAGCCTGGAGACCAATTCTGGACCTGTCTATTCTAAATACTTTTCTGGATGTTCCAAAATTCAAAATATTGACTCTGCAACAGCTTCTGCCCATGCTGGGCAAGAGAGCTTGGCTTGTAACTTTGGACCTCAAAGAGGCATACCTGCATGTCCCAATCAGACAATCTTGCGGAAGATACCTCAGATTCATAGCTGGCTCAATGCACTACCAATTCTCTGCACTGCCCTTTGGCTTATCTACTGCTTACAGGGTCTTCACAAAATGCCTGGCACCAGTAAGTCCCCTGCTTAAAAACCCACTTTGGCGCACTTTTGCGCGATTTTGCGCATAGCGCAGCATCGGGCAGTGCCGCTTAAACAGGTTTAAACTGTTACCGGCTCCACAGTGTCTGTTCTTCTCTTTTTCCCTTGGAACTGATCTAAATCTCAAAGGAAGCACTCTATTTTCATTTTAAAGCATTACACTTGCACTTACAAGTAATCTTATAAGCAAAACACCAACAAACTTAAGCACTAAACCCCTCTTATACTCTTTTAAACACTTAACACCCTACTGATCCTTTTTGATCAGTCAAAAAGTATTTCATCATAATATCCTGACATGCCCAAAGTTCAGTTTTGTGTGTACTCTCCAGTCCAGCTGGTGAATATGGGAATTTTGAGGCAATGTTACAACTGCCTTATGTACACAGACAACCCTCTCCTCCTCCCAACAAGCTCAAATATATGTGAGAGATGCAACTATATAGCCAAACTGGAGGCTGAGCTCTCTCAACCCATGACTGGCACAGTCATGCAGGAGGAGAAGGTAACCACACACACCACAAATCCAGTCTCACATAGACCTATAGCAACAGCAAAGCAAACACATAAACACACAAAAATATACTCGGAGGCTCTAAATAAAAATCTGCCTAAGCAGCAGAGACCTCCAAAGCAGACACCCAAACAACTGCTATCCCACAACAATGCCCACGTATCACATAGTTCACAAAGTCAGTGTGCCACGCAGTCACAGCCCTTAAGGCTAAACAACACACCTAATACACTTGTAATAGGTGACTCTATTGTAAGACACACTGACGTCCCACTCACCAGGCTGAACAAGGAGAAGGTCATTGTAAGCTGTCTGTTGGGTGCCAGGATCCGCCACATAACACATGTACTCAGGTCACTCCAAATCAAGTGCAAATATGACTCCGTCATTGTCCATGCTGGTGTGAATGACCTGAGACGTACCTCCCTGGACTACATGAAACGAGACATAGAGGAGCTCTCTGATCATGTAGCCCAGGCTGGTATGACCCTGACCTTGAGTAGCATCTTACCCTCACCAAGAATGATGCCACAGTATAAAGACAAAATGATCAATTTTAACAACTGGCTAAAGTATTGGTGTCATTCAAAGGGGATTCACTGTCTGTCAGCCTGGGATGACATGCTCGACAAGCCACGTTGCTTCGCTAGGGACGGCTTGCACCTGTCACCCCTGGGCTTTTGAATACTGGCTAAGGCTCTTGCCACCCCCATAGTGCCTTTTTTAGGCAAGGCTCAAAAGACAAACCCACCTCCATGGACAATACAAGGAAAAAGAAACTAAGGGTAATGCTGCTCAATGCCAGAAGTCTAAACCTCAAAATGCACGCACTCGAGGCTCTCCTCAGTATGGAGAATATCGATATCTGTGCAGTAACAGAAACCTGGTTCAAGGCTCCCGAAAGCACCCCAGCACTACCAGGTTATACTTCATACCATGCTTTTCGGCCACAAAACTCAGACCAAACCACAAAAGGAGGGGGAGTATCCATATACATCAAAGATACCCACACCTCCAGGTTAGTAGCACTGCACGAAGCATCGGAAACCATCCATGTGCAACTAACAGTGGGCAAAACTGCCTTTCAGTTTGTAGCCTGCTACAGACCACCCTCCCAAACTCAGGAACCCCACTCGGATTTCCTGAGAACACTGGAGAATATGAAGTTCTCTCCAAACACCATTATATTGGGTGACTTCAACTACCCAAACATTGACTGGGAAAACTACTCAAGCCCCAACACCCTCACCCAATGGTTCCTAGAATTTATAAACTCAAATGCTATGGAACAACTGGTCACCACCCTCACAAGAGGGGAAAACATATTGGACCTGATCATCACCAACATGGGGACTCTATGTTCCATATCCCGTCCCCACCCCCAGCCAAGGTAACCACGGTGAAGAACTTCTCAAAAGCAAACTTCACACTTCTCAAAACCGAGGTGGTATCCTTCAAAGCCCCCAGGCCTGTGGAAAATACGGCTCAAACCGCAGAATCCTTTACAAACACATTCTATGGACACCTACAGGAATGCATGGATCGTGCTATCCCAAATAAAACCAAGACTCACTCCTCCAAAGGCAGGTGACCTGTCTGGTGGACCTCGGCCATAAATAAGCTATACAACAAAAGGAGGAAACTACTACATGATATAGCAAAATCCCAAAAAGGGAAGGCATCTCTGATCAGTACTAGCAAGAAGCTACAATCCCTCATAAAATCATCTAAGGCCAGCTTCGAAAGAAAAATTGCACAAGACACTAAAGACAATCACAAGGTCTTCTTTAGTTATGTCAGGAACCTGGGTGGCAACTCCCAGATATGCTCTGAGTTAGTGCAAAATGACAATAAATACACTGAACCCACAGACATTGCCAACATCCTGGCAGACAGGTTCAGTGCAAATTTCTCCCCCCCTATTCCCCCCAAAAGAGCAATTGTCCATCCCAACAGAGTGTAGCCTCCCTGACATCACAGATGAACAGGTTAGAGCTGCCCTCTCCAAAGCAAAAAACACAGCATCAATGGGACCTGACTGTGTCCTGGGCTGCGTCTTACACGAGCTTCAAGAAGAACTTAACCCTCACATAAAGTCACTGTTCAATCTCAACCTTACTACAGGATATGTACCCAAGAAATGGTGTACAGCAACAGTGGTCCCGCTCCACAAAGGTGGTGCCACAATGGACCCCAGAAACTATCGCCCTATAAGCCTGACTAGCCTAGTCTGCAAAGCTATGGAGCGTGTCATCATGGAACTCATAAACAAAGACATCGGGAACCTCCAGACACTGGATCCTACCCAATTTGGCTTTGTTAAGGGCAGATCTTGCCTCTTAAACCTGGTCGACTTCTTTGAAACAGTTACCAGGGCCATAGACAAAGGGAAGGTTGTCCACACAGCCTACCTGGACCTCGCAAAAGCCTTCGACACAATACCCCACTCGGGCATTATAAGTAAGCTCACAAGCTTAAATATCAACTCCTATGTCACAAGATGGGTTGCAAACTGGCTCAGGGATAGAACCCACATGGTCAAAATTGCAGCTGCCATGTCAGACTCTAAACCAGTTACAAGTGGCTTCCCACAAGGCTCAGTCCTGGGACCTCTCTTGTTCGGTATATATTTCTCTGAGGTACAGGCTAACATGGGAGGACTATGGCTGACCAAGTTTGCAGATGACTGCAAACTGGGTGCCATAATTGACTCTCCGGCTGACACAACCATCCTCCAAAAGGGTCTCACAGAGACAGATAACTGGTGCCAGAGCTATGGCCTAAAGCTAAATGCCAAAGAATGCATAGTCATCCCCTTTGGGAAAAAAGTGCCCACAAATTACCACACAGGTGGTAATCCATTAAGTATGGAAGAAGTAATTAGGGATTTGGGGACCCGAGTAGATAGTAATCTCTCCTTTGACAATCACGTTACCAAAGTGGTTAGAAAGACCTTCTATATAGCCCACCTTATCACGAAAGGTTTCACATCTAGATCAAGCGAGGTCATTGTGCCCCTCTACTCATCACTCATCAGGCCCATAATTGAATACAATGCCCCATTTGGGATGTACCTTACCCGACACCTGCAGGAACTGGAAAGACCCCAAAAGTACCTCACCAAGAGGATCAAGGGACTCAAACAGATGCCCTATGCAGTTTGGCTAAAGAAACTCCAGCTCTACTCAGTTGCTTACCGCCTACTCAGAGGCGATCTGTGCCTGACGTATAAAGCCATGTCCAACCCAGAATTAATGGACATGCTCCACCTCAGGAAATCCAAATCCCTTAGAGCTACATGCTCCAGGGACTTAAACCTCAGCACAGAAATAAATAGGACATGCTGGAGGGACAGATTTATATCCCAGAGGCCCCCCTCACTCTGGAACAAAATCCCAGTCCAAGTTAGGCAGAGCCCCTCACTGACCCTCTTCAAGAGAAATCTTGACGAGTGGATGGAAGATCGTAAGTTTACCCCTGGGATCTCTTCTGGGTCCCTGCTAGACACAGGCACAATAAACTAACCGTAAAAGGGCTATCTTCTGTGACCTACTATTCAAAGGCACAGTCTACTAATCTAAAAGGGTGGCAAAAGCCAAACACACTCTGGCTAGGCTTATAAATGCCCTAGGGCAGATAGCCTAGTATCAACCTATGAATTGCATTTTGCAGACAAAGAGGAATTCAAATATTTCCCTACTTGGACGACTGCCTTATTCAAGCAGAGACCAAAGACATTCTACTAAAGCATCTGGCGTTTGTAAAAAGATTACTAATTTGCCTAGGGAACACAGTAAACGAAAATAAATCAAAACTTGTACCCTCTCAAGAGATAATATTCCTGGGTGCAAGCTTAAATACAACTGCCCAGATAGCTTATCTCATGCCAGACAAACAAAGGCAACTGAGTTCTTACTAAGAAAACATGGCAACAAAGACCCAGTTATCTGCAAGAAAAATTCTGCAGGCTCTGGGCTACATGGCATCCTGCATTCTACTAATTCCATATGCAAGACTGCATATGAGGAAACTACAATGGTATCTAAAAAATGTTTGGACTCAACATTGCCACAGCCTGGAAACATTAATTACTCTCATTCCCTGCCTGCAACAGGAGTTTCGATGGTGGGCACAGGCCTGTCACCACAACAAGGGACAGCCATTTGCTTTACCTATAGCCAGGCAGACACTAACAACAGATGCATCAGATTATGCCTGGGGGGCACATATGACAGGAAAATGTAATCAGGGCACATGACCCACAAGCCAAATGCATCTTCATATCAATCAAAAAGAGATGCTAGCTGTACAGAATGCCCTGACAGCCTTCAAGGACCTACTTCATCCAGGACAATTGCTGATAAAGACGGACAATACTACAGTCATGTGGTACATAAACAAGCAAGGAGGCACACATTCCTACCCCCTGTGCAGACAAGCCATTACTTTGTGGAACACAGCATTGACTTATCAAGTACACCTGCAAGCACAAGTCCTGCCAGGAAAGACAAATACTTTGGCAGACGAACTAAGCAGAAACCTCATGGATCCTCACGAGTGGAAACTAGATCCACACATCTTCAGACTGATAACAGGGAAATGGGGATGCCCAGACATAGGTCTATTTGCCTCCCCTCACAACTGCCAGCTACAGAGATTCTGCACTCGGACTTATCACGAACAAGCATGGAAAGTGGACGTCCTTTCATTCAGCTGGAAAGCCCTCACAGTATATGCCTTCCCTCCTCTGCCTCTCCTCCCCAAGGTACTCTTAAAGGTCAGACAAGAGAAGCCAAAAAATGATCCTGTTTGCCCCAGACTGGCCACGCCAGCACTGGTACCCAATCCTAAAGAGCTTGTCTCAAGGCCCAGCCTGGACATTGCCTCAAATTCCTCATTTGCTGACCCAACAAAACAATCAGATCCTACACAGCCAACTCAGAACCCTAAATCTGGCTGCATGGCAGATAATGTAACCATTCAGAACACACCTCTCTCTAAAGCAGTTATGGATTTTATTTTGGAGGCCAGGAGGCCCAGCACCAGAAAATCTTATGCAGAAAAATGGAAGAGATTCTGTGCTTGGAACCAGGCACAAGGAATTGACACGCTTGTACCAAACATTCCTCAGATTTTACAATACCTTACTGAGATGCTGGCAAAGGCCTATCCATCTCATCAATTAAGATCCATGCCTCTGCCATTTCAGCTCATTACAGTACGGACCCACCTATTTTTTCTCATCCACTGCTAAGACAGTATCTCAGAGGGGCCAAAAGCATATGACCTCCAAGGAGAGCGCCAATACCGGCATGGGACCTCAATTTTGTCTTGGAAAAACTCACACTGCCTCCTTTTGAGCCAGCCAATACAGCTGAGATAAAATACTTTTCATGGAAAACAGCTCTTCTCCTAGCAATAACTTCAGCAAGAAGAGTCTCAGAGTTGCAGGCACTAATGGCTGTGGAACCTTTTATTATTTTCCATCCTGACAAGGTTTCTCTAAGGACAAACCCAACATTTATGCCTAAGGTAGTGTCCAGTGTGGCTCTTAACCAAACCATACATTTGCCTACCTTTTATCCAAACCCACAGAATAAGGGGGAGAGACTTCTGCATTCTTTGGACATACACAGACAGCTACGCTTTTACTTGGACAAAACTAAAGATTTCAGAAAGACTGAGCAACTCTTAGTGGCATATGCTGCAGGAACGCAAGGAAAAGCTATTTCAAAGCAGACTATTTCAAAATGGATAGGCCACTGCATTCGTTTCTGCTATTCACAACATGGCAAATCAGTGCCTAAGGACATTAGGCCACATTCTATCAGAGCAGCAGCCACTTCAGCAGCCTTCCTCAGTGGAGTACCAACCAAGGACATTTTGGAGGCTGCAACCTGGTCTTCAGTGCACACTTTTACCAAGCACTACCACTTACCTCTTTACTCTAAATCCAGAGAAGGCTTTGCCACTGCAGTTCTGCAGGGCCTCATAGCCACTCCTAATTCTATTTAGGCCCAGCCACCCAACCTCTGCTTTGGGATTCAACCCAAGTGTAATGACTGCAACAGTGAAACACGATGAACATATTACAGTTGTGTACCTACCATAAATGTAGATGTTCGAGTGTATTCACTGTTGCAGTCCAGGTTACCCTCCCACCATCCCCCTTTCATTGCTGGGACTTATCTGTACTTCTCTATTCTATACAATCTATGTGGTGTATTTGATTGTAGATGAAGGTTATGTGCATGCTTTTTTATGATCAGAAATTTTTAGCCTACCCTTTTGGGGGCACCTGACATCTGGGGCAAGAAAAACTGAAGAAAATGGCATCGGCTGTATCTTTTATACCCCTGGTGCACTGACGTCAGGGAAGAGGCTACAGCAACTGACGCCGGACCAGGACTTTGGAATTCAGGCTGACTGCGGGTAGCCTGCCAGCAGGATAACCCAAGTGTAATGACTGCAACAGTGAATACACTCGAACATCTACATTTGTGGTAGGTACACAACTGTACTTTCTTTTTGTGGTAATTCTTTGTGGGCTTAGCTTAGGCCAGTATGGCTTGGCTGACAAGCCCACTGGATTTAAAAAATGCATCACCTGTGGGCATAAAATCCTGAACTCAGATGCCCACAGGGAATGTATATATTGTTTGGGACCTGTTCATTTAGATGTGGATTGCTCTATTTGCTCTGGGTTCAATTCCAGAGCTCTCATTGACAGGAGAAACAAGCTGGTGTGGAAGGGCCTTCTCCCTTCTACTTCTTCATCTTCTGCTTTCATAGCTGGGGCTTAAACCATCTCTGTGAAATTAGACAAGTGGGAGCCAGCCTTGGCTCCCAAAGATAAAGACTTTCAAAAGAGGTCACCGGATCAGATATCTTCTTTGGCTCCTTCCTCAGAGTCACTAAGATGTCTAAAAAGTAGAATCCAACTGCTTCTAAATCGAAATCACCCTGGATCCGAACACCTCCCTTCCTATCAGACTATTACCTTCTCACTCACCAAGGGCACTCCAACAACTGCAAGTCCATGGTGGCTGTAGGGACTACTTTAGAGGCAGCCAAGGAAAAAGCTGAATGATCTGAGGAACCAGAAATGGCCACAGTGGAGTTATCAATCTATAGCCAATGCAATTTAGCAGCCTGCCGTGTTGACAAAGACTGTTTATTAATTTTCTTCTTTTTATGTCTGGTAGAAGAAAAACAGAGGAACTTGTAGGCTTTTCCATGGTAAAGCGGAAAAAGGTCCCTGATTCATGGGAAAGCCTGGCAGCAGTAGTTGAGAAAACAGGTAAGTAGTGAAAAAGTCAATTTTTCCACCAACAAAACACAGGAAAAACTACTTTTAACACTTACCCAGCCCCCAGAAGTAAAGTAATATAACATTTGCCTTAGAAAAAGTAGCTTTAAATTAGTTTTAACAACTTCTTTCCACAGAAGTAAAAAGTAACACTCCTGTTTAAAAATAATTAAATGTCACTTGGCAGTCAATAAATACACCTTTTCCTAGCTTAAAATTGATATTTTCATGGAAAAAAGTTCAGTTTCTATCATAAAAGGTATGGAAGTTTGTTTTTTTTTTACCTGATGGGAACTTACCTGCCCAGCAAAGGAACATATTAGTTGACAGTTGATCCTCTGAAGGTTTCTTCAGTGGCAGGAAAACTGTTAGGCTTGACATCCAAACCACTCTTTTTCTTCAGTTCAGCTCCAGTTGCCTAATGCTTTGGGTGGATGGAAGCTGGCCGGCAGTTATATCCTTAACACGATATAAACCATATAATTAAGGCTACTGCAGTAGTGATTATGATGAACACCTGTAGACTCTGTTCCCAAATCAGTAAAGTCCTTATCTTACTTTTCCTATTCCTTAGAAGTGGTTTGTTGATTGGACCCCCATTAGATCCTTTACAGAAATCCACAGATACCACAGCAGTCTCAGCAGTAGGATTTCTAACCTTAACTTATATCCTCACCTCCTTTGAACACTACACTCTGGTATATAAGGTGTCCCACCTGCAAACACTATCAACTACACATCCCAACTCCTTCTCTCACAGCAACATTACCTCTACTTCAGCTTATCTACTTCCTAGGTTCCATAGATATAACCACGTTACTTACTTCCCCAACATGATTAGCCTACCCAAGCACTATATAACTATAAAACTTTCACTGAAACAACCCACAAACATTCTAATAGATGGGGACATTCATCCTAACCCTGGCCCAAATGTCCTTCAAGGATGCATCTGCAGTCATAACATATGGGTTGTCCTGCCTCAGGCAGCCCTTCGGTCGGCCGGATTCCAAAGTCTGGGTCTGGCCTCGGCTGATGTCGCACTTTCCCCGACGTCAGAGTGTCTGGGGTATAAAAGCATCAGCCGACGCCATTTTCCTCAGTCTTTCTTGCCACGCGGTGCCCCAAGCAGAAGCTGTTCGCAAGTGCCGGTCGGTCAGATCCAGAGATTTCAGCTACCGAAGTCTTCGAAAAAAGCTAAGTACCCCGTTGGGGACTCTTTCTTGCCTCAGCTGATGTCAGACAAAGTAAATAATTGTTTAACTTGTGGGAAACAAATACCTCATAAGGATTTCCATTCTTACTGCCTTCCTTGCTTAGGCCCAGACCACGACGTATCAGCTTGTTTAGCCTGTGCCTCCTTCAACCGACGGACTCTTAGACGTCGGTCGGAGTTTGCAGAGGAGTTTTTTGGAACCGATTTTGCTTATAAAATGCCGTCGGAGACTCCGACTACGCATATGGTCAAAAAACGCAAGGAAAGGACCGACACTGCGCCAGCGGTTTCGGCTGAAACCACGGCTAGGCCTACCGCGAGTGTCTCGGTTTCGGCTGAAACCGAGTCCATGGCTATTCCTACTACCGAAACCATACCTCCAACCACCGAGGCCAGAGAGGCCCCGGCTGAGTCGGCTTCAGAACTCCCTACCGAAGCTAGTGTTCAGGATTTGTCCGACACCATACCTTTGGACATTTCTACCCCTGCACATGGGGCAGCTAGGCCCCCAGCTTCTATGTCTATTAAGGCCTTCTCCAGGGCTAAAGCTGCCAAACTTTCAAAAGCTTTGCCTGCCAAATCTACATCCCAGAGGCCTTCCTCTAGTTCTCAGATCCTCAGTCTTGCTGAGGACCTTATCTCCTTAATTGGGGGTTCCCAACCTCAACCAGACAGGGCCTCCCAACCTCCTCCAGACAAAAGGCCCAGGACTGACCCCTCTGAACCTCACTCCTCAGATTACTCCACGGATGGATCTGATTTGTCAGACCACCAGGAAGGGGCCTACTCGCCTTATGAGGATTCAGATGCAGAAGAATCTATCCCTTCAGCCTCCCCCCCTGAAGAATTTTCCTTTGGGGAGACTTTACACTCCATGAGAGAACACTTTCAATGGCAGGGTCAGGATTTCTCTGATTCTAGAAAAGATTAAGGACCTTTTGCATTTGCCCCAGCATAGGCCCTTAGCTATACCTCCGGTTCTAACTGTAATTGATGATGTGTACAATGATGTCAGTACTGCACCTGATTCTCTTCCTCCGGCCCCCGCCAAACCTGACAGATATTACAGGGTCCCGGATTCTCACTTCCACCTGTATAAAGCCCATGCTGCAGACCCAGAAACTATTTCTCAGGGCCCTAAAGGGGTTGCAGCCGCTACTGCCAAAAATCCCCTACCCTCTGAAAGAGAGTCTAGGGCATTAGAGAGATGGGGAAAAAAGGTTTATACATCTGCTACTCTTTCTGCCAGGGCATTAAACTGTCAATTCCATGTGATACAGTACCAAGAATTTTTGTTAGATCAACTAAATAAGACACTTTCTTCACCTGAACCCTTAGACCGGAAATCCCTTCAGGATTTGATACACAACTCACAACAGGTCAGTAATCATTTCTTAAAATGTGGCTATGATGCACTGGAGGCTTCATTTAGATCAACTATGACTGGGGCAGTAATTCGTAGGCATGCCTGGCTGAAGGAGCAATCTTTGCCAGACCATGTCAAGGCTAAACTCCTCGATGCTCCAATGGAGAAACAGCATTTATTTGGCTCCCCTGCACAGGAGATTCTAAAGAAGGTTGAAGAAAAAGCAAAATCTGTGCAAACAGTTAAAGATTTCCTGCAAGTTCAACCTCTGAGGTTCAGTAGAAACTGACCTACAAAGAATTGGTCCTTTCCAGATTCCTCCAGAGCACAGAGAGGCAGAAACAGGCACCCTAGAGGCAGAGGTCAGTCCAAGGGCCCCTACAGAGGCCATCAGTGGCAGCCTGCCAACCAGAGGAGTAGTGCAACAGCTACAACTACTACCACTACTACAGGACAGACACAATGACTTGACTCTGATTCCGCCTACCAGGGATCAACTGGAAGCACCCTTGGGCGGAAAGCTGGCTTTATTCTCGAAAAACTGGCATTGCATTACAAAGGATACATGGACATTGCAAATAATAGACAAAGGATACAGGTTTCACGTCCATACTTTGCCATAAAGAGGCGGAATGCCAAACCTTCCACCAAACCAGAAGGCAGAGGCTTTAAGACAAATCAGCAAGTTACTTCAGATGAAAGCTATAGAAAGGGTACCATCTACAGAACAAGGCCAAGGATTTTACTCCAGACTATTCCTTGTGCCAAGAAAAGAAAACCAATGGAGACCTATACTCAACCTGTCCGCACTGAACACTTATCTCATTGTGCCAAAATTCAAAATGCTGACCCTACAGAAACTTCTTCCCATGTTGGGCAAGGAGTCTTGGCTGGTGACTCTAGATCTCAAGGAGGCATACCTGCACATCCCTATCCGACCAGATTGCAGAAGGCACCTCAGATTTCTTGCAGGATCAGAGCATTATCAATTCTCAGCATTGCCCTTTGGCTTATCTACTGCACCCAGAGTATTCACGAAATGCCTGGCATCAGTAATTGCACACTGCAGACTTCAGGGAATTCAAATTTATCCATACCTGGACGACTGCCTAATACAAGCGGACAACAAGAAAAAATTGTTAAAGGACTTGGCCTATGCCATACACCTGCTACAAACCTTGGGATACACAGTCAACATCCAAAAGTCAAGACTGGTACCATCTTAAAGGATAACCTTTTTGGGTGCAGATCTGGACACAATCACTCAGATGGCTTTTCTCACAGAAGAAAAACAAAAACAACTTCCAGATTACTTCATGACTCTGACAAGACAAACTCAGCTTACTGCAAGGAAAGTCCTGCAGGCCCTGGGTTACATGGCATCTTGCATAATTTTAATTCCACATGCCAGGTTGCATATGAGGAAATTACAATGGTACCTAAGGAATGTATGGTCTCAACACAGTCACAGTCTAGAAACCATGATTCAAATCTTTCCATGCCTTCAAAAGGAATTCCTGTGGTGGGCTCAGGCCTGCCAGTCCAACAGAGGGTTGCCTTTCAACAAACCAAAAACAAGGCAGACCATCACCACGGACGCCTCAGACTGAGGATGGGGAGCACACATGGAGGACAAACGTATCCAAGGCCTATGGCCTCAAGGGCAGCTAAGCATGCACATAAACCAAAAGGAAATGCTGGCAGTAAGGCATGCAATTGAGGCATTCAGACCCTTCCTCCAGCAAGGGCATCTCTTAATATGGACAGACAACACCACGGTCATGTGGTACATAAACAAACAGGGAGGCACACATTCCTACCCTCTATGCCGGATGGCTATGAATCTGTGGGACCTATGCCTGAATCTCAATATCCAGCTGCAGGCCAAATTCGTACCAGGAAAAGAGAATACACTAGCAGACAGCTTAAGCAGAACTACCATGGATGCACAGGAATGGATGCTGCATCCAGACATCTTCAAACTCATAACAAAGAAATGGGGAATCCCAGAGACAGATCTGTTCATCTCCCCACTCAACCACCAACTGAAGAAATTCTGCTCAAGGACATACCACCCACAAGCCTGGAGGGTGGACTCTCTCTCTCTTTCAGCTGGAATGCCCTAACAGTATATGCTTTTCCACCTCTCCCATTGATGTACAAGGTTCTACTGAAGATCAGGGAGGAACAGCCAAAAGTCATACTAATAGCTCCGGACTGGCCAAGACAACATAGGTACCCGCTATTGAGAAGCATGTCTCGGGCAAACTCATGGCCTCTTCCCCTATGGCCTCTTCTTCTAACGCAGAACAATTTCAAGACCCTGCATCCCAACTTGAAAACATTGCAGCTAACTGCCTGGAAGATTCCTTAAAGCCCAACCAAACCGTTTTATCTCAGAGGGTGAAGGACATTATCCTGGAGGCTCGCAGACCTTCCACAAGAAAGACATACTCAGCTAAATGGAAGAGATTTCTCATTTGGAGCGCATCAAAGGGCACAGATGTCACAGTGGCAAACCTAGCACACATCCTAGAATACTTAGCAGAATTGTTCCACAATGGCCTGTCTTATTCATCCATTAAGATTCATACTTCAGCAATTTCAGCAGAATACAATATGGATCCACCTATCTTCTCACACCCTGTTCAAAGACAATTTTTGAGAGGGATCAAAAATGTTAAACCTCCAAGAAGACCCCCCCCCCCACCTGCATGGGATCTCAATTTTGTGCTGGAAAAACTGACACTACCTCCTTTTGAACCAGCAGCTTTAGCAGACCTCCAGTTTTTATCTTGGAAAACTGCATTCCTTCTGGCAATCACTTCAGCAAGAAGAGTATCTGAGTTACAGGCATTAATGGCAGTGCAGCCTTTTCTTATTTTTCACCAGGATAGAGTGTCACTGAGAACCAATCCTACTTTCATGCCAAAGGTGGTATCTAGGGTATCCTTGAACCAAGCTATTCACTTGCCTACGTTCTTCCCTAACCCACAGAACAAAGGGGAAAAACTTTTGCACACCTTGGATATACACAGACAACTACGCTACTATTTGGACAGAACTAAAACTAACAGAAAAACTGACCAGCTTTTTGTAGCATATGCAACTGGGGTGCAAGGAAGAGCAATTTCCAAACAGACAATTTCAAAATGGATAGGAAATTGCATTCGTTTTTGCTACTCCTTTCATGGAAAGACAGTTCCTGAAAATATCAGGCCTCACTCCACAAGGGCCACAGCCACCACTACAGCTTTCCTACGAGGGGTGGCTACCAAGGACATTTTAGAAGCTGCTACTTGGAGCTCCGTGCATACATTTGCCAAGCATTACAATCTACCTTTATACTCCAGATCCCGAGCAGGGTTTGCAACTGCAGTACTGCAGGGGATCTTAACTACACCATAATTCTCTTAGTACCTCCTCCCCAGATTGGCTATGGTATTCTACCCATATGTTATGACTGCAGATGCATCCTTGAAGGACAGAGTACAGTTTTGTACCTACCATAAATGTAGATGTCCGATAGGTATGCATCTGCAGTCAGGATTACCCACCCTCCTTCCCCTCTGTGGTATTCCTAGGGTGCTTACCCCTCTTTCAGCTAGCTGGGGGAATCTATTATGGTGTATTTGTTTGTTTGTTTATATATGTATATAATTTGCAAATATTTGGAACTTTTCAGCCTTTATCCAAATTTAGCCTTCCTAGAGGGCACCTGACATCTGGGGCAAGAAAAACTGAGGAAAATGGTGTCGGCTGATGCTTTTATACCCCAGACACTCTGGCATCGGGGAAAGTGCGACATCAGCCGAGGCCAGACCCAGACTTTGGAATCTGGCCGACCGAAGGGCTGCCTGAGGCAGGACAACCCATATGTTATGACTGCAGATGCATATCTATCGGACATCTACATTTATGGTAGGTACAAAACTGTACTTTCCACTAACTGACAATCTACAAAAACAATCATTCAATGATGCTTCCTCCTCTATAAGATCAGGTAACTCCCTCAAAATAGCTCAACTTAATATCCATAGCATTAACAACAAAATTAGTCAACTGCATGCTCTTACAAGCACATGCATTTGATATTCTTTGCCTTACAGAAACTTGGCTGAAACCTTCTACTCATGAACTAGAAATAACCCCACCTGGATACAATATCCTAAGATGCGACCGTAAATCAAAAAAGGGTGGGGGTGTAGCCATCTTGTTTAAATCTGAACTTCTTGTTTCATCCTATGATGTGTTACTACCCTCAAATACCAATGCTGAAACCCTTACTGTCAAACTCCAAATTAATAGCTCTAAGTCTATCTATATAATCTGCTCTTACATCCCTCCAGGAAATAATATTAACACTCTTGAAAACATTCTCAGTAGCCTTTCCACTCATCTACCTCAAGAAACTATAATATTAGGTGACTTTAATATAGACTGGACTACATGTAATTCCCCCAACCCTAACACCCACATTAATCTATTTGGTTTCACTCAAATAATAAACTCCCCCACTAGAATCCATAAACCTAGTAATAAAGAAACTACTCTTGACTGGATCCTTATAAAGAGTCACCCTGAAACTTACAAAACAGGAACTCTTCCCAGATGACATTAGTGATCACTTTCTAACCTACATAATAAAACAAAAGAAATACAGCCCTAATAATAACAATTATTTTACCTACCGTTCGAAAAAACACTTCAAAGCAGAAAACTTTCAAAATGAGCTAAAAGCCTGTAACTGGTCAACTCTAAAGCAACTTAGTCTGGATGAAGCAGTCTCTTACTTTAATTCTACATTCCTTCAAATTCTAAACAGCCATGCCCCCTTCTGCTCCTCCAGAGTTAAGACTAAAATAGCCCCTTGGCTCACAAAACAAACCAGAGAAAAAATGTTCCTACGGAACAAAATATGGGCAAAATGGAGAGCCTCTAAAAGCTCTGCAGACCACCTATATTTTAAACAGTTAAGAAATGCTATCAAAAAGGACATAATCTTAGACAAAAAAAAACTACTATTCCCACCTTCAACAATCACACTCTAAAAACCCTCAAAAGTTTTGGTCAGGCATTAATAAACTTCTCAAACCAGGGCAGGCTAGAACTCCACCCCCCTGCTCTATTCCCCATAATAATCCTCTGCTAATGCTTTTAACAATTACTTCACTGAAGCTATTCAAACTCTAACAAAAACACTAGCACCCATTACCCTCCCCCCTTCACAATATACAAACAGTTCACTTCTCTCCTTACAGATACAACCTGTGTCAACATCCTTTATCTGCAAACTCCTTCAAAAATTCAAACCTTGCACCCCCTCTGCTGACTGCCTGCCAGCAGAATACCTTCAAATAGCTGCTAAAGCCATAGCTTACTCCATATCCATCCTTATAAACAGAACAATCACAGAAGATTATATACCTTCCATATGGAAAGTCTCCCATATAATTCCCTTGCACAAAGGAGGCAAATCCATTGATATCTCCAACTACCGACCAATTGCTCTACTCTCTCCATTAGCCAAAATAATGGAAAAATGTATTCACCATCAACTACTTCAGCACCTTCTCCACAATAACTTACTTGCTAACTGCCAACGTGGCTTTAGGCCCTTTCATAGCACTACTACTGCCCTGCTAACTTTTACTGATTGTATAATCAGGAATCAAAACAATAACTCTCTCTCATCTGCTCTATTTATTGACCTATCAAAAGCCTTTGATATGGTCAATCATAACTTACTTATCAATATGCTAAAAGCCCAATCTCTTGACCCACAAGCAATTCTTTGGTTTACATCCTATGTAGAAAATAGACAGCAAGCAGTACTCTGGGACAATAATCTGTCCACACCCCTCCCTGTGAACACTGGTGTCCCTCAAGGCTCTATCCTAGGCCCTCTTCTTTTTTCCATTTTTATTAATGATCTCCATACTGCTTTTCCACAAACCACCTGTATACAATACGCTGATGACTCTACTCTAATCTGTACTGCTAAGTCTTCTTCCTCTCTCCAGACCCTTACTCAAACTGTATTTAACTCCATTGAAAAGTGGTTCACCCATCGTTGCCTCCTCCTTAACCCCCAAAAAACTAAACTATTATTCTTTACTCCCACCCAAAAATCTCCACAGATCCACTTCACTATTACCTCTGATAATGGAACTTGTATTTTCCCTGATTCTACTGCTCATCTCCTTGGCATAACCATTGATCATAACCTCAGCTTTGATGACCATATCAACAATACTATAAAAACTGTCAATAAAAAGCTAGGCTCCCTGTATAGAATCAAACCCTTCCTTACACCACTAGCGAGAAACTCCATTGCCCAGACTCATCTTACTTCTACCCTATTCTATGCGTCTGCCATATATACCAATCTATCAAAGCATAATCTTACCAAACTTGAAAATAGCTATAATAATATAGCCAGATTTGCCACTGGCTCCCCTTATAGAACCCACCACTGTCTCAACCTTCGACAACTCAGATGGTTAGAACTACAAAACCAACTTCAATACAATCAACTTGTGATTACACAAGAATTCTGCACCACCCTACTAATACTCCTATCCTCTCTAATCTGATCTCCCCATATAAAAATCTTAGTACATTACGCTCAGCTAATAAGCTTCTAATTGCCAATATTAAATCTAATAACAAAGCTGGAGACTCACTCTTTTCCAATGTTGTGGGTAGATCCTGGAACAAGCTTCCTAGAACACTCACTTCTCTCTCATCTATACCACTCTTTAAGAAACAGCTCAAAGATCACCTAAAAATACATTGGCTTTGTCCCTGCTTGAAGCCCGACTGAATCATACTCATCGTCTTATTTCTCCTCCCCCTTTTCCCCCCTCCTCCTGGGCTAGTGCCCGCCTACATTTCTTGAATAATTATTAGCTAACCCTTTCTACTACTTGTATTTTCCTGCCTGATGTTCATCGTGTTACCCTGCTGCAGTCATCACACTTGGGGTTATCTTGTCGTCAGGCGGTCATGCAGTCGGCCTGTTGGGGAAACTTTTCTTGCCTCAGACCAATGTCAGAAAAAGTTAACAATTGTATTTCTTGTGGGAAGCAAATACCTCATAAGGATTTTCATTCTTACTGTATACCTTGCCTAGGCCCAGACCACAAAGTCACTAGTTGTCGTTTTTGTGCTAGGTTCAATAAGCATACTATAAAAGACGCTTTGATTTCGCATGACACT
Source organism: Protopterus annectens (assembly GCF_019279795.1). Classification (NCBI taxonomy): domain Eukaryota; kingdom Metazoa; phylum Chordata; order Ceratodontiformes; family Protopteridae; genus Protopterus; species Protopterus annectens. Next base: position 1,843,026,623 of record NC_056731.1, read on the forward strand.
TCTTCTGTAGAAAATTTAACTACACAATGCCGTCGGAGCAACCGACTACCGGCATGCACAAAAAACGAAAGGATAAAGACAGGCAGCCTAGACCCAAGCCAGACTCCAAGGCCTCGGCTGGGCCGGTCTCCGGTTCACCAGTTTTCAGTGAGGCTCCTACGCAGCCCCTGGCTACCACAGATTTGGAACCCGAGACCGCTTCAGAGCCTTTGGAAGAGAGTGCTAGGCCGACGCAGCCATTTTGTTTAGCCCCTACCAACGACACTGCAGAAAGAGATGTCGATGCTGCAGAAACACCTTCGGTTTCTGAAGGTGTCTTCAGACCAACGACGCTCACCATAAAAACGTATCCTAAGCTTAAGACTCCTATTAAACCAAAAAAGACTGCACTTCAGTCTCCAGTTCAAGGCCCCATGCCTAAGAAACAGATGCTTAAAATGGTGGAAAATTTGATCTCTTTAATCAGGGGTTCCCACCACCCCCCCCCCCGACAAAAGGCCTAGACAAGACGAAGATTATGCCTCCTCTGATCAAGTGTCTATTTCCTCAGGCTCTTCCGAGGACCAAGATTACACTTTTCACCCTTATGAAGATTCTGATGCTGAGGATTCCATTCCCTCAGCTTCTCCCCCTGACGACTACTCATTTGGGGAAACTTTACACACTATGAGGGAATATTTTCACTGGGAAGGTCAGGACTACTCTGACTCAAAGAAAAGGCACTGAGAGTTTCTTTTACTCCCCCAGCACAGACCTCTTGCCATCCCCCCAGTTTTAGACATTGTGGATGATGTTTACTTAGAATCTAGTTTGAATCCAGATTCTCTGCCTCCTGCTCCAGCCAAACCAGACAAATATTATAGAGTGCCTGACTCCCACAAATTCCTTTATAAAAGCCCTGTTGCTGATCCAGAGACCATCTCCCAGGGTCCCAAAGGGGCTAAGGCTTATCCTGTACCCTCTGAAAGGGACTCCAGAGCACTAGACAGGTGGGGGAAAACGGTTTACACCTCAGCCACTCTAGCTATGAGAGCACTAAATTGCCAATTTCACATGCTAAAATATCAGTAATTTCTGATGTCTCAGTTAAGACAAAAAATGAGCACACTCCCTCAACAGTCTAAACTGAAAGAAATGCAGGATCTGTTGCATGCAACTGAACAGGTGGGCAAACATACTTTACAATGTGGATTTGATTCTTTAGAGGCTTCCTGCAGAGCAGCTGTCACTGGATTTGTTATACGTAGGCATGCTTGGTTAAAGGAACAAACTCTGCCTGATCATGTTAAAGCAAAGCTTCTAGATGCTCCCTTACAGCAGGATGTCCTATTTGGAGTTAAAGCAGAAGAAGTCTTAAAAAAAATGGAGGATAAGGCAAAATCTATGCAGTCAAAGATTTTATACAGGTACAGCCCTCTCGCTTCAGCAGAAATTGGCCAACAAAAAATTGGTCCTTTCCAGCTACTGACAGACCACAGAGGGGTAAATACAGACACCCAAGAGGCAGAGGGCATCCACAAGCCCAATACAAACCTCAACAATGGGGCACTGCAACACAGAAGGGAGGTGAAGACAGGCCCCAAACTACTAGAAGGCAAACTCAATGACTTACATCTCATATGGCCAAGCAACACTCTCTTGGCAGCTCCCTTGGGAGGAAAACTAGCACTTTTTTCAGACAACTGGCACATCGTCACAAAGGACAAATGGGTCCTAGACATAATTTCACGAGGATACAGATTCCATTTCCACACCTTGCCAACGAAAAGAGGAATGCCAAACCTGCCACAAAATCAATGGGCAGAGGCACAAAAACAAATTACAGCTCTCATGGACATGAGAGCCATTCAACTGGTACCTACACAGGAGCAAGGCCAAGGATTTTACTCAAGACTCTTTCTAGTCCCCAGAAAGGACAATGCCTGGAGACCAATTCTGGACCTTTCAATTCTAAACACCTTCTTACAAGTACCCAAATTCAAGATGCTAACACTACAGCAGCTTCTTCCCATGTTGGGCAAGAAAGTATGGCTAGTAACGTTGGACCTCAAGGAGACATACCTGCATGTCCCTATCAGACAAAGTTGCAGAAGATACCTCTGTTTCATTGCAGGTTCAACCCATTACCAATTCTCTGCACTGCCCTTTGGCTTATCCACTGTGCCCAGGGTCTTCACAAAATGCCTGGCACCAGTAATTGCATACTGCAGACAAAGGGGAATTCAAATATACCCATACCTGGATGATTGCCTCATCCAAGCAGAAAGCAAGGACATCCTCTAACAACATCTGGCTTTTGTAAAACATCTTCTAAGTTGCCAGGGGTACACAGTAAACGAAAAGAAATCAAAACTAGTATCCTAACAAAATATGACATTCCTGGGTGCCAGCTTGAATACAACGGCCCAGAAGGCTTATCTGATGCCAGACAAACAACTACAACTGACTCAATATTTCAAAACAATGGCAACAAAGACCCAACTCCCTGCAAGAAAAATTCTGCAGGCCTTGGGCTTCATGGCATCTTGCATACTACTAATACCATTTGCAAAGCTGCATATGAGGAAATTACAGTGGTACCTAAAAAGCGTATGGTCTCAACACAGCCACAGCTTGGACACAATGATATCTCTCATTCCCTGCCTTCAACAAGAGTTTCTATGGTGGTTACAGGCATGTCACCTCAACAAGGGTCAGCCTTTCACCTTGCCCCCCGCCAAGCAAACTATGACAACAGATGCATCGGACTACGCCTGGGGGGCACACATGGCAGGACAGTGGGTTCAAGGCATATGGACTGCAGATCAAAGGAATCTGCACATCAATAAAAAAGAAATGCTAGCTGGACAGAATGCCCTGACAGCCTTCAAGAACCTATTACATCCAGGACAACTTACAATAAGGACGGACAACACCACAGTAAAGTGGTACATAAACAAACAAGGGGGCACACACTCCTACCCCCTATGCAGGCAAGCAATGACCTTGTGGGACACAGCACTGGCTTACCAAGTTCAGTTACAAGCTCAATTCCTGCCAGGAAAAAAAAAAACACATTGGCAGACGACCTCAGCAGAAGCATCATGGATCCCCACGAGTGGAAACTGGATCCACAAGTATTTGCAATGATAACTCAAAAATGGGGCCTCCCAGACATAGACCTGTTTTCCAGCCCCCAAAACTATCAGCTAACAAACTTTTGTACAAGGACACTTCAGCATCAAGCTTGGAAAGTGGACGCACTCTCATTCAGTTGGAAAAACCTGACAGTATATGCCTTCCCTTCACTGCCTCTTCTCACAAAGGTGCTTCTGAAAGTCAGAAAGGAGAGACCACGACTGATACTCATTGCCCCAGACTGGCCACGCCAGCACTGGTACACACTGTTAAGGAATATTGCCCAGGGCCCACCTTGGATTTTATCACAAATTGCCCATTTGCTCACACAGCAAAACAATCAGATTCTACACAGCCAACTCAAAACCTTAAATTTGGCTGCATGGCAAATCACCTAAGCATCCAGCCAGCTCCTCTTCCTCAAGCAGTTATGGATGTTATTCTGGAAGCTAGGAGGCCCAGCACCAGGAAGGTCTACTCGAACAAATGGAAAAGGTTTTGCACCTGGAACCAAGCTAAAGACCAAAATACCCTTCAGCCTCACATGCCTCAGATTCTACAGTATTTAACTGAGATGTTGCACAAAGGACTTTCTTTTTCATCCATTAAAATCCATGCATTAGCTATTTCAGCCCACTACAACACGGATCCACCCTTATTTTCACATCCAGTTCTAAGGCAGTTCCTCAGAGGGGCAAAAAACATTAGGCCCCCCCGGGAGAGCACCTACACCAACATGGGACCTCAATTTTGTTCTGGAAAAACTTACGCTACCTCCCTTTGAACCAGCTTTCCCTGCTGATCTAAAGTTTATATAATGGAAGACTGCCCTGCTGCTAGCAATAACTTCAGCCAGAAGAGTCTCAGAGCTGCAGGCACTAATGGCAGTGGAACCTTTCCTCATTTTCCATCAAGACAGAGTTTCTCTACGAACTAATCCTTCCTTCATGCCTAAGGTGGTATCCAGTGTGGCTTTAAATCAAACCATCCACTTACCCACCTTCTTTCCAAATCCACAGAACAAAGGTGAAAGACTCCTGCATTCCTTGGACATTCACAGGCAACTTTGTTACTACTTGGATAAAACTAAGGTTTTCAGAAAATCTGACTAACTCTTTGTATCCTATGCTACAGCTTCACAAGGGAAGGCTATATCAAAACAGACCATTTCCAAATGGATAGGGCATTGCATTCGTTTTTGCTATACCCATCATGGAAAACCAGTTCCTGCTACCATAAGGCCCCACTCTACCAGGGCAACAGCTACATCTACAGCTTTCCTCAGGGGGGTCCCAACCAAGGAGATTTTGGAAGCTGCATCTTGGAGTTCAGTACACACCTTCACCAAACACTACTACTTACCACTTTACTCTAAGACTAGAGCTGGCTTCGCCACTGCAGTTCTGCAGGACCTTCTAGCCCCCCCAACCCTCTTTGATTCCTCCTCCCATCCTTAGCTTTGGAATTCTACCCAAGTGTGATGACTGCAGCAGGGTAACACGATGAACATAGTACAGTTTTGTACCTACCATAAATGTAGATGTTCGAGTGTACACCCTGATGCAGTCCAGGTTACCCTCCCTCCATCCCCTCTGATCTAACTGACTAAATCTTTATAATACCTTCCTGATGTATTTGCTTATAGCTGGAGGGATGCTGTGTTTGTGCTAAATTTCTTAGATTGGTACTAATTACTGACCACCTTTTTGGGGGCACCTGACATCTGGGACAAGAAAAACTGAAGAAAATGGTGTTGGATGCATCTTTTATACCCCTGGCGCACTGACATCAGGGAAGAAGCGACAGCAGCCGACGCTGGACCAAGACTTTGGAATTCAGGCCGACTGCGGGACCACCTGACGACAAGATAACCCCAAGTGTGATGACTGCAGCAGGGTGTACACTCGAACATCTACATTTATGGTAGGTACAAAACTGTACTTTCTCTTGCTCCTTCTTTGACTTACTGATTGCTAATTTTCAAATGAATGTTAATGTTCAAATTACAATATAAACTGTTGCTTGAGTGTACCTGAAATCTACTAAAGAGTTAGGACTTGATTGTTTCTCAAACCTATGCTAAGTCTCTGTACATTGTTCACACAAATATCTTTTATTTTTTTCTAATCATATCTTGCTATGTAACTGAAGCTAGTCATTTTTTTTAAGTATTGTATGCTGTAATTTACTCATGCTTGGAGCTTTTCTCCCCGGGCCTCTGCTGAAAATGGATATGTATCCAGCTAGACTAGCCCGGTCAACAAATATAAAATAAATACATTTCTGTATAGGTATTTTCAAGAATCCATAACACTTTAAAATGGTCTGGCTTCTTGATGGCAGGGTTTGGGATTCTGACTCCATATATGTACTAGTAAATATATCTTCAAATGCTTCATCACTGGAAGAATAGTTAAGAGTTTTGATTTTGGCATGTGCAGAAGTACCCTGTCCTTAAATTCCCATTCAAAAAGTGTGTTTTTTATTCTACTGAGGGTATAATTGATTGAGAAATCTACTGAAATCCTCTGGTGAGGAGCAGATGATATGGTGTCTTCAGTGCCTAACACATAACTAAGTGGGGAAGACATGTGGCTTGCATAGGCCAGTTATTCTATTTCTGAGTCAGAGGCATTAGATTCCTTATAGGGGATAGTTCTCTTTCTTTTTTTGAGGACACATTCCTGGTACTGAAGCTTCTTCTTAGGATGGCTGCACATTCTGAAAGAATAATACAAAAGTGTTGGCATTGGCATGGAGGGATGTTCATCGTGTTTCACTGCTGCAGTCACTACACTTGGGTTATCCTGCTGTCAGACGGTCTCGCAGTCTGCCGTCAGGCGGTCCTGCAGTCGGCCAGAGTTCCAAAGTCTTGGTCCGGCATTGGTTGCTGTTGCTTCTTCCCTGACATCAGTGCGCCAGGGGTATATAAGATGCAGCCGACGCCATTTTCCCCAGTCTTTCTTGCCGCGTGGTGCCCGAAGCAAAAGCAGTTCGCAAGTGCCGGTCTGCCGACTCCTGAGATTTTCAATTTGAATTTCAGAACCGAAGTCTTCAATAAAGCTAAGTACCCCGTTGGGGAAACTTTTTCTTGCCTCAGACCGATGTCAGTAAAAGTTAACAATTGTATTTCTTGTGGGAAGCAAATACCGCATAAGGATTTTCATTCTTACTGTATTCCATGCCTAGGCCCAGATCACGATGTCACTAGTTGTCGGTTTTGTGCTAGATTTAACAAACGCACTATTAAACGTCGGTTTGATTTTGCTCGCCATTACTTTGGCCGAAGGTTTAATTATACCATGCCGTTGGAATGACCGATGACCGGAATACACAAAAAACATAAAGATAAGGATAAGGACAGGCATCCGAGGCCCAAAACTGATGATGAAGCCTCTTCTAGGCCAGTTGCTGGTTCTCAGTGAGGCGCTTTCGCAGCCCCTGACACCCGTTACCTCAGAGCCACAGGCCGCCTCCGACTCCCACGTGGAGATGTCTAGGCCTCTGGATACTCAAGGTGTTGGGCCTATGGGAAACTAACCCTTCAGATGGGTCTGGAGCCGCTGAGCAGGCATCGGCTTCTGAGGGTATTTTCAGACCTTCACAGCTCACCATAAAAACTACAGCCAAGTCTAAAACTCCATTAAAGACAAAGAAGCAAGTACAGCATTAACCTGGACAGGCCTCCATGCCTAAAAAACAAATGCTCAAAATGGCCGAAGATTTAATTACTCTGATCAGGGGTTCCCATCCTCCTCCTGATAAAAGGCCTAGGCAGGATGCAGACTATGATTCCTCTGACTAGGTTTCCATTTCTTCAGATTCCTCTTCAGACCAAGGATACTCCTTACCCCCCTATGAGGACTCCGATGTGGAAGAATCAATTCCTTCAGCCTCTCCTCCTGAGAATTACTCTTTTGGCAAAACTTTACATACCATGAGGGAACATTTCCATTGGGAGGGCCAGGATTACTCAGAATCCAAGAAAAGGCTCAGAGACTTTCTTTTATTGCCTCAGCACAGGCTCCTTGCTATTCCGCCAGTGCTAGATATTGTGGATGATGTGTTCTCTGAATCCAGCTTAAATCCTGATTCTTTGCCCCCTGCTCCAGTCAAGCCAGACAGGTACTACAGAGTCCCTGACTCTCACAAATTTCTTTATAAAAACCCTGCTGCTAACCCAGAAACTATTTCCCAGGGTCCCAAAGGGGTAAAGGCTTCCACAGCTAAAAATCCAGTTCCCTCTGACAGGGATTCTAGAGCATTAGGCAGATGGGGGAAGAAAGTTTACACTTCTGCAACTTTAGCAGTGAGAGCTCTAAATTGCCAGTTTCACATGCTTAAATACCAGCAATATTTAATGTCTCTGTTAAAACAGAAAATGCTTACAAGTTCAGAACATCCTGACTATAAGGGAAATGCAGGATTTATTGCATGCGGCTGAACAAGTGGGGAAACATACTCTGCAATGTGGTTTTGATTCATTAGAGGCTTCTTGTAGAGCAGCAGTTACAGGATCTGTGATTCGAAGGCATGCTTGGTTAAAAGAACAAGGTTTACCTGATCATGTTAAGGCAAAATTATTGGATGCTCCTTTACAGCAGGATATTTTATTTGGTGTTAAGGCAGAAGAGGTATTAAAGAAAATGGAGGATAAGGCAAAATCTATGCAAACAGTGAATGATTTCTTACAGGTACAGCCACCTCGATTTAGCAGAAATTGGCTTCAAAAAATTGGTCTTTTCCAGTGTCAGACAGACCACAAAGAGGCAGATACAGACACCCAAGAGGCAGATCTCAGCCCCAAGGCTCTTACAGACCATGACAGTGGGGTGCTTCTACCCCAAAAGGAGGTGAAGACAAGTCACAACCTTATAGGAAACAGTCCCAATGACTTCCCCCTTCAAATGCCAAGCACTTACCTTTTGGCAACTCCCTTAGGGGGAAAACTAGCACTTTTTTTCTCAAAATTGGCATATAATCACCCAAGACAAATGAGTTCTGAATATTGTGTCTCAAGGTTACAGGTTCCACTTTCACACTCTACCAAGGCTAAAAGGAATCCCAGACCTGCCACAAAATCAAGGGGCAGAGGCACAAAAACAAATTACTGCCCTCATGGACATGAGAGCTATTAAAAAGTGCCACAACAGGAACAAGGACAAGGATTTTACTCAAGACTTTTTCTGGTCCCCAGAAAGGACAAAGCCTGGAGACCCATACTAGACCTTTCTACTCTAAATACTTACCCGGATGTTCCGAAATTCAAAATGTTGACACTACAGCAGCTTCTACCCATGCTGGGCAAGAAGGCTTAGCTTGTTACTTTGGACCTCAAAGAGGCATACCTGCATGTCCCTATCAGACAAAATTGCAGAAGATACCTCAGATTCATAGTTGGTTCAATGCATTACCAATTCTCTGCACTGCCCTTTGGCTTATCTACTGCGCCCAGGGTCTTCACAAAGTGCCTGGCACCAGTAATAGCATTTTGCAGACAAAAACGAATTCAAATATACCCATACTTGGACGACTGCCTTATTCAAGCAGAGAGCAAGAACATTCTTCTAAAGCATCTGGCATTTGTAAAAAGGTTGCTAATTTGCCTGGGGTACACAGTAAACGAAAAGAAGTCAAAACTAGTGCCCTCACAAGAAATAGTATTCCTGGGTGCCAGCTTAAATACAACGGCCCAGATGGCTTATCTCACGCCAGACAAGCAAGGACAACTGACTCAGTACTTTCAATTGATGGCAACAAAAACCCAACTCCTTGCAAGAAAAATTCTGCAGGCCTTGTGATTCATGGCATCCTGCATACTACTAATTCCATATGCCAGACTGCATATGAGGGAATTACAATGGTACCTAAAAAGTGTTTGGACTCAACACTGCTACAGTTTGGAAGCAGTAATACCACTAATTCCCTGCCTACAACAGGAGTTTCGATGGTGGGCACAGGCATGTCACCTCGACAAGGGACAGCCTTTCTTCTACCCACAGCCAGGCAGACACTAACAACAGATGCTTCGGATTATGCCTGGGGAGCACACATGGCAGGAAAATGTATTCAGGGAAAGTGGGCCGCAGACCAAATGCATCTTCACATCAATCAAAAAGAGATGTTAGCTGTGCAAAATGCTCTAACAGCTTTCAAGGACCTTCTGCATCCAGGACAACTATTACTTAAGACAGACAACACCACAGTTATGTGGTACATAAACAAGCAAGGGGGCACTCATTCTTATCCCCTATGCAGACAAGCCATGACCTTGTGGAACACAGCTCTAACTTATCAAGTTCATCTGCAAGCTCAATTCCTGCCAGGAAAGAAAAATACTCTGGCAGACGACTTAAGCAGAAACATCATGGATCCTCACGAGTGGAAATTAAATCCACAAGTATTCAGCATGATAACGCAAAAATGGGGGTGCCCAGACATAGATCTTTTTGCCTCCCCAATGAATTGCCAACTACAAAAATTCTGCACAAGGACTTATCACGCACAAGCATGGAAAGTGGATGCTCTCTCGTTCAACTGGAAAAGCCTAAAAGTTTATGCCTTCCCACCACTGCCTCTCCTTTCAAAGGTACTCCTAAAAGCCAGACAAGAAAAAACACAGATGATCCTGATTGCCCCAAACTGGCCACGCCAGCACTGGTACCCAATCTTAAAGAACTTAGCTCAAGGCCCACCATGGATTTTACCTCAAACTCCACACCTTCTTCCTCAACAAAACAATCAGATCCTGCACAGTCAGCTCAAAACCTTAAACCTGGCTGCATGGCAGATTCCTTAGTCAAGCAGACAACACCTCTCTCTAAAGCTGTTATGGGTGTCATTTTGGAGGCCAGGAGGCCTAGCACCAGGAAATCTTATTCAGAAAAGTGGAAGAGATTCTGTGCCTGGAACCAGGCTCAAAGTTTTGACCCTCTTGTCCCAAATATTCCTCAGATTTTACAATACTTAACTGAGATCCTGAACAAAGGACTATCCTTTTCATCCATTAAGATCCACGCCTCTGCCATCTCGGCTCATTACAACACAGATCCTCCTATTTTCTCTCATCCATTGCTAAAACGGTACCTCAGAGGGGCTAAAAACATAAGACCGCCCCGGAGAGCACCAACACCAACTTGGGACCTCAATTTTGTCTTGGAAAAACTAACTCTACCTCCTTTTGAGCCAACCAATTCATCAGATTGAAAATATGTGTCATGGAAAACTGCTCTGCTTCTGGCAATAACCTCAGCACGAAGAGTCTCAGAGTTACAGGCACTAATGGCAGTGGAGCCTTTCATCATTTTTCAGCAAGACATGGTTTCTTTAAGAACAAACCCTTCATTTATGCCTAAGGTAGTATCCAGTGTGGCTCTTAACCAAACTATTCACCTGCCAACTTTTTATCCAAATCCCCAGAATAAAGGGGAGAGACTTCTGCATTCATTGGACATACACAGACAGTTACATTTCTACTTGGACAAAACAAAAGCTTTCAAAAGAAATGAGCAATTGTTTGTAGCATATGCTGCAGGATCACAGGGAAAGGCTATTTCAAAGCAGACCATTTCAAAGTGGATAGGACACTGTATCTGTTTCTGATACACACAGCATGGGAAATCTGTACCTAGTCACATTAGGCCACATTCCACCAGGGCAACAGCCACTTCAACTGCCTATCTTAGAGGAGTACCTACCAAAGATATCTTGGAAGCTGCAACTTGGAGTTCAGTGCACACCTTTACCAAGCATTACCAGTTGCCTCTTTATTCTAGATCCAGAACTGGCTTTGTCTCTGCAGTCCTGCAGGGCCTCATAGCCACCCCAAATCCTCTATAGAACCAGCCACCCAGCCTCAGCTTTGGGATTCAACCCAAGTGTAATGACTGCAGCAGTGAAACATGATGAACATAGTACAGTTTTGTACCTGCCATAAATGTAGATGCTCAAGTGTCTTCACTGCTGCAGTCCAGGTTACCCTCCCTCCATCCCCTCTATCTTAGCTGGGACTTATCTACACTTTTCTACCCTATACTACCTATGTGGTGTATTTGCTGGTAACTGAAGTTTTTGCTTTTACTTTTTATGTATGTTTTATTAACAATATGTATTGCCTACCTATTTGGGGGCACCTGACATCTGGGGCAAGAAAAACTGAAGAAAATGGCATCGGCTGCATCTTATATACCCCTGGCGCACTGACGTCAGGGAAGAAGCGACAGCAACCGATGCTGGACCAAGATTTTGGAACTCTGGTTGACTGCGGGACCACCTGACGGCAGGATAACCCAAGTGTAATGACTGCAGCAGTGAAGACACTCGAACATCTACATTTATGGTAGGTACAAAACTGTACTTTTGTGGTTGGCATAATGGCTAAGGTGCTTACCTCATAGACACAAGGCACAGGGTTTGATTCTCCCCTTTAGTCACTGTCTGGATAGTAGTCTGCAGACTAATTGCCTAGCATTTACTTTGAACCTATGAACAAAATATTGAGCCAATGTCATTAGATACTGAGAGAGGGCCTGGGAGTAAGGGTGAGTGGATAGTCATTGCTGAGGCAAGATGAATTACATTGATTACAGTATATATTCCACCAAAAAAGTAATGAAACACAATATAAAGACTATTATGGGAGAAGTTGTAGCCTTTAATCAAGGATTTATGGCAGTGATTAGTGGTTGGGACACTTTAGAAAATAAGGAAACTGTTTCTGGAAAACCAAAATATCACAGAATACCAGCTGAAGGCAGACACTTACAGAAATATATAAATGTATTTAGGTTTACTGATGTAATGAAACTAAGACAGAATAATGTAGAGTTTACATATTTTTTCAGCAAAATATGGCTCTTGGGCAAGACTAGATAGCTGTTACATAACAAAAAAATAATGAAACATTGTATGAACCATAAAAATCTACCTTGTCACAATGTTCGGCCATGCACCTATAAAAGTTAAGTTTTTGTAAGCAAATAAAAGTCTTTTGTGAGAAACATTGGCATTTTTTGATATTACTTCAGAAAATCAAGCAGTTTAACAACTGGTAGATCCATCATTAATGAAATTATGTTAGATGTGAACCTAATGGGTTGGGAGAATGGCCTAATGGTTAAGATGTTTGCCTTATAAACACAAGGTGCAGGGTTTGAGTTTCCCAAGGGATAATTGGCTAGGCTTAAAATAGCTCACAAGGGCAATTAGCTTAGTACTAACCTATAAGAAACAACAAGTAGTAAAGAGTTCACAAAGGATCGGGATATTGCAAATTGAAGATTAGAAATGTGATCACAATGAACACAAATGAGATATGGAATGATAGTCACAGTAAATAAGAAGAACACAACAGATTGAAGAACAGCTGAAAGAAGCTAGAAATGTCTATGCAGGAGTATTTAAAATATGAATAAACATTGAACAGTGGTTTTAAAGCAACTATATTTTGACAATAACCTTTGAGCAACCACACTGTTTTTTCAATGCCTGCGGCAACAAAAAGTAGAAAGGATGATATCAAAAATCAGTAATTATTAGAATGGTAGGAAAGACATGAACCTGAGAATGGCATGCAGGAAACAGATATTTGAAACAATTACAAGTTCCTCAATTAGTTGAAGCAGAAAGAAGAGTGTTAACATCAAAAATAAAGGGAAATGAAATTAAAGAACCAATGAGAAACCAATATACAGAGAAAACCCTGGAAGTGATGGGTAATATAGTAATGTTAATAGGTTTGGTTGCTGAAAAAAAGTGTTTGACAGAGCGAGTTGGGAATTAATGAAAATATCCTTTGAGGCATTTCCACAAGCATGGACAACAATATCTAAATACTATAGAGGAGCTCAAGCTAGGATGAAGTGTGGTGGCAAGTTTCTTCAACATGAATTAGACAGTGGTGTCTATTTTCACCATTATTTACTTGAGTCATTAGCCAGAAATGTAAGACAATCAACTACAATTGGAAGTAAATGAAAAAATACTGACAAAATAGCCCTTTTTGTGGACAACACAATGTTATATGTTACCAATCCAGGATAAGATATAAAAATTATATTTCATAAACTACAATATTTTTGCTAGTACAGTAGGATATAAAGTAAACAAAGCAGAAACAAATACTATAGCAATTACTTATGCTCCAACACATATTTTGGCAGACCATTTCCCCTTTCTGTGGGATTATGATAAGATGAGATACTTAGAAATTTGGTTGAAATGGTATGTTGAACAAGCAGCTACAAAAATGTGGAAATAAATTACTCAAAAGACTGTAAGATAAGACAAGACTATGGAAATTGTTAGTTTTGAACATCAGCAATAGGACATAAGTGATTAATATGTTTTAAGTCCAGTTTTGTTTTATTTTGGACTGGTTTATATGTAAAAACCAAGAGATCAGCTATGAAAGAATACAAAAAAGAAATTAAAGATTTGTTTTGGATAATAAAATTAAAAGAATGAAGTAGAAAAAAAGTAACATTAATAAATAAACAGGGTGGTTTGGGGCTTCCGGACTTGGAGGCATACTATAAGGCCATATAACATACATTAATATTTTTTGATTCAGAACTTGGAATATATGCCCAAATAGAAGCACATGGTAGGTACGGTGCCCTAAGAGACAACAGCAGAATCACATGTTGGCAGATTTAGGAAAGGAATATAAAGAGTATTACACACAGCCTCACCAAGAGGATCACTGGTCTCAAACAGATGCCCTATGCAGCTCGACTGAAGAAATTACAGCTATACTCAGTTGCATACCGCCTACTCAGAGGTGATCTCTGCCTGACATACAAGGCCATGTTCAACCCAGAATTGATGGACATGCTCCACCTAAAGAAAACCTTATCCCCTCGAGCCACACACTCTAGGAATCTAAACCTCACCACACAATAAATAGGATGTGTTGGAGGGATAGATTCCTGTCCCAGAAACTTCCCATGCTTTGGAACAAGATCCCAATCTATATTAGGCAAAGCTCCTCGCTAACACTCTTCAAAAGAAACCTTGACAAGTGGATGTGAAACAGAAAGTTTACCTCGGGGATCACTTCAGTGGCTCTGCTGGACAGAGGCACAGGGAACTAATCTAAGGGGGTGGCGAAAGCCAACACATTCTGACTAGGCTTATAAATGCCTTCGAGCAGATAGCCTAGCCTAGTACCTACCTATGAACCTATATACATAAAGTCAGTAAGCAAGTCTTTACCTCAAAGAATGTTATACATTGGAAAATTAAAATAAAACCAGCAGGTTAAACTATCTATAGTAATAAGTAAGACACAGAAGAAAATAAAATGAGGATTTGGAAAAGAAAGAACATAGAACCAAAATTTTAGAAGCAAGTAATAAAAGGTGATAAGATAATAAAATGTGATGACACTCCACAAAAGTTTGGGTTATTGAATGCAGATTAATGCGCATATACAGGTCTACTGTTAGAGTTGAAGGAAGATGTTCAGAGGCCGGATATTAAATTTGTTAAACCACAAATAACAGATTTTATAATTAAGGCCAGAACAGAAATGGCAGAAAGGAAAAAATTAATAAGTACAGCATATAAGTATATATTAGATTTGTGAAGACAATACAGTATAAAATTAAAAAAATAGGGTGGAGTTAATGATTAAAGATATTACAGTTGAGCAGTAGACAGAAATGTGTCTTATCCCTATATATATATACATGTCAGTCTTTGCACAAAGTTTATATTATTATTATTATTATTATTATCATTATTATTATTATTAATGAATTTATTTTGGCTTGTATTGTTCACCAGGAAGGCCCCTTTTGAGTGGAGGCCCATACAGAAAAGCTCCACATAAATAAAGTTAAACAGCAATATATTTTACTGTCATACTTACATTCTATGCAAATACAAATACATTATATTTACATAACAGTAATACCTAAGACATTATACATTAGTACATAATAGTAAGACATAGCAAAACAAAAATGCTCCTGAACACACCTCTCAACCTCTTAGAGCAAGAAATCTGGACAAAGCCATAAATAAAAGTGGGGCAAAGCCCCCAAAATAGGTACAATTTTTAAATATTGCTTTGACAAACTTAGAAAGTTGATAGATTGCATTAGCATGAATTTTTCTGAAGGTTATGAAGTCTGAAACTCAAATGGTCTGACATTATTTTCTAACTTCAGTCTTTAATGATTTGCTGCTAATTTGCCAGAAAACTACAATTTTATGAAAAACGGACCAAAAATATGAGGCAAAAATCTGGACATTCTGCAAAAATCTGTACGGTTGAGAGGTATGCTCCTGAACACACTTAATACACATTAGAAACAGTACATTGTAAGAGTGTTTAAACAATGCTACAGTGTCACTACTGTGGAGGTTCAACATAATTTTAAATACAGGACTTGTTATGGTGGAAGTGATAGCTGGTAATCTTATCCTGAAGTGTATACTCCTATGAGACTTGAGTGGTCCAGAAAGATATTATTGGCAGCATATATTCTGAGATTGTATGGAGTTGCTTCAGTACAAAAGTGAATTGACCAATAAGCTAATTCTTAAACTTGGAAGATAATTTAACCTCAGTATAGGCATGTTTTGCTGAGATGGTGTAAAGTAACATATACTAAAGAAGTGAAACTGTTGCTTTATTTGGTGTTGATTGTGGCTAAGAAAGCCACAACTAGATAATGGAAAACCAAGACAAAGCACCAACAAGAGAAATAAAAAAGATGATTACAGAGATTAAAATGGAACTGAGAACTATTAGAGATCAGAAACAGAATTCCATAGTAAAAAAACAGCTATGTGGGATTCTGTAATGGTAACCGAACTTAGATGACATTGGCATGGAAAAAAGCAGCTAAGATGTATATTTATCTAATGTACTAGACTGTGATACAAGGTATAAAGCCACTCGTTCAATTTTAAGATTCGTGTACAATAGTGAAAATAAGTGAATTAAAAAACACCACGACACCGGACACAGAAATAAGATTAGCGCTTTTGTTTATACTAAATTGATAAACTTCATCAGATACATACAAAGGTAACTTGCCATTGTTTTTTAATTCACTTGTTTGGTTTGGTACTTTGATTCAATAGTGAAAATAAAACAGTATGGTCAATAGTTAATTCCTTATCTGAAATTATATTGTAAATAGTTAACTTGTGTGTTTAAGTGTTTCTGTTTAAGGAGCAATGTTAAATTAAACTTTATATTAAAACTAGATAGAATACATGTTTGTGTTGTAAGGACAGGCACGCTTAATAATGATGATTTATTGAAATTTAAATGTAAGCTTGGTTGTTTGACATGAGGTAGTTTATTAATATGATATAAAAATATAATTATAAAATTGATGTATCAGGAATCAGTGCTGAAATAATAAATACACCATGTATGAGGATTCTACAGTATGCAAAAATAAAAATGTGTGAATCTAAGTGCGTGTCTATTAAAAGAGAAGAATTTCTCTCTCTAGGGTTTCATGAAAACCCAGGTCACATCATGCTTCATACTTGTCCAGCTATGCAAGGAGGTCTTAAAACTATCAATCCTTAGGACACAGAGTTCTGCTCCCTGGGACATGAACTTTATATTGCAATGGCTCCTTTGAATTCAGCACATTGACCAGTTTTCCTTACCCTGGAAAAAACTATTCTTTGTGGCCATCACTTTGGCCAGAATAGTCTAGCTCCAGGCTCCCAGGAGCTCCCATTTCTATGAAGTATTCCATAAAGACAGACTTCACCTAAGGAATAACACCACCTTTATCCAAAAAGTAGTCTCAGTGCTGAGCTGTAAACAGTCAAATCAACTGCCATCTTTTCCCTAAACACTCAGAAAAAAAAGGAAAAAAATGATTTTTCCATTTACTTGATGCCTTAAGGCAACTGATATACTACATTTAAAGAAATAAACAGTTTAGACAAGGGGACCAACTATTTCTCTCAATCCATCCAGTTTAATGGAAAATAGCTACTATAAGGACAAATGGTACTTAAAAAGATAATGTCACAGGTTGGCAAAGATCTGAAAAATAGATTGTAAATTTAATAACAGTAGATAGTATAAGTGCATAGGAATGAATCGGTAAATAATACATGTTTTCTTTTCTTTTGTTCCTTACAGTCAATCATGGATCACATGCATCTCAAATGCAAATGCCATGGCCTCTCTGGAAGTTGTGAGGTGAAGACATGCTGGTGGGCCCAGCCAGATTTTAGGGTCATTGGGGACTACCTGAAAGATAAATATGATAGTGCATCAGAGATGATAGTGGAAAAACACAGAGAATCCCGAGGCTGGGTAGAGACTCTTCGACCAAAGTACACCTTCTTTAAGCCTCCAACAGAAAGAGATTTGGTTTACTATGAAACTTCTCCAAATTTTTGTGAGCCAAACCCAGAAACTGGTTCATTTGGAACCAGAGACAGGATCTGCAATGTGACCTCCCATGGCATAGATGGATGTGACCTTCTTTGCTGTGGCCGAGGACACAACACAAGGACTGAAAAGCGGAAAGAGAAATGCCATTGCATCTTCCACTGGTGTTGTTACGTGAGTTGCCAGGAATGCATACGAGTATATGATGTGCACACATGCAAGTAGTCAGCACAGCCTTCAGTATGGATCACTGAGCATGTATCTTAAATTGTTCTGTGGTGCCTATATAAAAATACAGAAAGGATATAGAAATGTTCAAAATACACCTTCAAAAAAAGAATCACTGGTTGACCAGACTAAGTCAGCTTCTGAGAGTTTTCCAGAAGCAACTTGAAATACAACTGTTACTAAAAAATGCCTAGTGGCACCAATTTTAGGAGACTTGGCCTGGTAGTCTTCAGCTTATAACAGCAATTTTGTTGAATACAAGAACATTCCAGGGGATCAGTGTTGTTCGTATTCTGGATTGTTCACCACACTCTGAAGAAGGTGTATACTACTGAATACTGTATAGTGACACAACTTCTTACAAGAAGACTTACTGACAGTGAAGTGGGAGCAAGTCCAGGAAAGTACTGCCCTGAAACTATTAAGATATAGGACACCAAATTCCAACCAGACAGTTTAAGTACTGATTATTGTTATACAGTAAGGGTTTTATCTGAATTATAATGTGATTTTGGTTTTACCTTGAAGCAGAAACAAAATGTAATATCTCCCACAAGAGCTAATTGTTCACTAATACACAATGCTGAACAGTGCACAGCCACAAGTCTTACAAGAGGTGCTAGGGCAGTTACCACACAGTATCGTTGTGACAAGAACTGGATGTTGATTTGAATGTTGACATTGACCTAAACTCTTGAAGGCAATGCAGTGATAATTCTCTAGAAAGTTTCAGCTTCTAATTATTTGCCAGGTGAGGCAGTTCCAGTGAAACCAGATGCAGTGTAATATAAACTCCATCCTTGACCATGTAAAGGCACAGCTATAGTACTTTCATTTCAGAATTAGATGTGAAATGTGATTTAAGTCAAATCATAATGATTTGAAGTTATTTTAAGGACTAAGTTTATATGGGAAATCTGTAGAAACCCTTATCCCATTGGTTTCAAGAGATATTCTATATGCTGCAAACCCTTGTTACTCTAAGGTGATGCCTCTGCGTGAATATTGTGATTGTGCATGTGTAAGTATATGCACGTGTGATTTACACACAGATATTTAATGTGTATGAGTTTGGGGAGGGAGAGAGAGAGACAGAGAGAGAGAAAGTGTGAGAATGGGGGGGGGGGGTGAGATGAATGAGTATTTCTGGATAACAAGCAGCAGAAAGGATCAAGTATATGTCATTCAGCACATGTTAACCATCATGAATGTTGAATGACCATGCCTCTAAATCAACAAATAAGAAGCCTCATTTAACAATTTGTGTTGAAATGTCATCTATCACTACCCATCTGGAAATGAACAATGTTCACCAGTCAGACATTGAAATATTTTTTAGCAAGTAATAATCAATATGTCACACAGAAAAAAAATATTTTTGTATGCTGTGTTACTGATTATGAATGAAAATGAAGGAATGAGTCTGTTTTATTATCATACTCAAGCATTTAGTGTGTCTGAGACATTACAGTCACGTAATATCATCTTACAGCATGTAAAGAAATGTTCATTCTAAGTAGTCGTACAGCTATGCTTCACTCCAAGCAGCATTCTGTGCAAGTCAGCTTAATGAAAACTGCCAAATGGCATTTATCCTTCAAATAATGTAGTACAGTGACAATTATTTTGAATGGAGGCAAATAGAAGCTGCAAAAATATATATAAAAGTCTTACATTTGTGTGTGTGTGGGGGTGACTGATCCTATGCCAATATTTCAAATATCAAAACGTATTGCAAAATACTTTAGGCAACACAGATTCCACACTATTGTTCACTACTGTTTTGCACCAAAGTAGAAGCCATAAAAAGGCAGAATGCACGATTCAACCAAGTTCTCCTTTTGTCAGTTAATTTTATTATTGTGCTTTGAGAGATACTGGCTGGTAAGTCTTTATATCACCACTATTATGAGTATTTATATTAATTAATCCCCAAATTTCTTCAAAAAACATCGACTTTGTCAGACTGTCCAATAGTATGCCAAGGGGAAGGATTACTCAACTGACAGAGACTTGAATCTGCTACTGATGGAGCGGATTCCTAGAAAAGTTGTACTACTGAAGTAGAAGAGAACTAAAGGTACCTAACAAGCTTTATCAATGGATGTTTCTGCTGAAGAAACACTCATCCTAATGCTTCCATCAGGGACTAAGAGTGCCAGGACCTACAAATAGCATTATGTTCTAGATAGGTTTTGCTCGATGCTGAAACATCATAAGGCGGCCACAGATAAATGCTATATGAATATATTAAGCATATAGTGAATACAGGAACCAAATAATTCCTTTTTGAAGTTCATACAGTTTGGCTTGCAGATAGCATACTTCACTTGCGCTTTAAATGTGAAAGTGTGCATTTAAAATTTTATTTGCATAGACAGAGAAAGTTATTGAATCATGCAAGTATGAATTCAGTGAAAGCAAAAAACAGTCAAGTATATTCACAACAAAAGTGAAGATTACACATTTCAGTTTCAGTTATGAATTAAAGGATGCAACTGCCAAATATAGCAAGCATCCACAAATTGAAGCACAGACACGGTATATTTCCTAACTTTACTCTTAGTGGTGAAATCTTTGTTAATAACATGCTTTAATCCATGACTGAGGGTGGCTTTGCAGGTTTAGATTTTCCTCTGTGTAAGGGTTGACAGATTCAGATGCATAGCTCTCAACCTCATAGAGCAAAAAATCTGGACAAGGCCATAAACAATGGAGGGACAAAGACCCCACAATAGGGATCATTTTTAAAATTTGCTCTTGCAAACTTAGATAGAATATCAGGTTTTGTATTAGCATGAATTTTCTGAAAGGTATGGGGTCTGAAAGACAAATGTCTGTCATTATTTTCTGACTTCAGCCCTCAATGATTTGCAAATGATTTGCCAGAAAACTACAATTTTATGAGAAACAAATTAAAAATATTGTGCAAAAATCTGAACAGTGTGTGAAAATCCGTACAGTTCAGAGGTATGTAGATGAAATCTGTACCATCTGAGCAGTTTGGACTTTTGTTCATTCTTTCCTTGGCACGCATTTATTATTTTTCAGTCCAAAGAACTGCAGCCTGACATAACTCTAACCACATAAATCTGTGACCATCTTTTATATATTTTTCTCAGTCTTGGTTATACAATGGAAGGGGTTCTGTGTTTTTGACTAAGGAATTTTCACTCCAGCTTCAGGTAGTGGAATATACTTCAGTTAACATAATGCTTTCTTTTGTTCTCATCTCCACATATAAAGTAACGGCTAAATTTCGCAATCACTTGCAGTGCTTCAAGTACGGGGACAAAAGAAACATATTGTATTGAGCCTGTGTTAGTACCATGGTATTTTTAACCTAGTATTGTGGATGGCACTGGCTAAGCTCCTTCTATCAGCGGCCTAGTGTATTTTGGTTTCTAGAACTAGTTCTATAGTTCTTACTTTTCAAATGTGGCCCAAGCTACCACAAGCCAGGAAAAGTGAAGCCACCAGGCTGCTCATTCTGTATCCATAGTCTGAAGGTATGTATATATTTTTTTCGGCAGTTGTAGTACTATTCATCCCATATGTTTTCACCGAGTATTCTGTCCTGTCTCATAACTGATTGAAGTAACACTTTGCTAAACGACTCAGTCCCATAAAAATCAAGTGTTCGTGTGCATTTGGGGAAGACCCTCCTCCCCATCCATCACATTTCTGCAATTTAATCAGGTCCAATGTCACTGAATCCTGGGAAGAAGAGGAATCCCTAGACACACTAAAATGACGAAACCATTATTTAATGGCACATTTTTAAAATACAGACATTTGACAAACCTGAACCTCATGTGTGAAACAATTAACTTCAGCAGAGAAGTGATTCAAACTATGTCTCTGCAGGTTTTAAAATAAGCCTTGCTTCCCCCTTCCAAACATCAATGCTAAGGGTCAGAGTTACAGTGTGTCTTAAAGAAAGTATAGTTCGCATACATGTGTTATAGATTGCTGTGCTGCTAATTTGCTAGAAAACAATCCACTGAGTTTTCATCAGCACCATTCTGTTCAGTCTAAGCTAGTATTAAGTGACTACCAAGTCATCTGGAACAAACAGCTGGAAAAGATAGGAAGTGCTGAAATGGGCCATCTGGAACTCTTACCCAAGTCTCACAATTAGGCCAGAATTATATTAATAGCTGTAGTTCACACTGGTACATAATTAACTATTTTCTTTTTCATTTAACATTGTGATGAATGCATAATTCCTTTGCATGAAATAATTAGTTTTAGTCATATAGGTCATGTTTTTTCATATGTTATCACCACATGGTTTGCTGGGATTGCGACTGGGTATTACAGAATGCATCCTCATCCATCCCCAGATTCTAACATGCCTACATAATGTGTTGTAATGCTTCCAGCATAACTAGTCAAGGAAACAAATTATTTCCCCATCTCTTATCTGACTTGGGTCACAAAACAGATTTGTGTTGATATGAGTTAAAAAATACAACTTGCGTGTTTGGTACTTGTCACCTGTCATCTGAGTATGATTTTGATACAGAATAATGCACTTTGGGTAAATAATACCTCTGAACAAAATACAACATATCTACAAGACTTGCTGCATGTTCTGGGAGTGAAGGGGTGAAACCAGTTTTGATGTCATCAGTGTCTGGTAAATATTGTCTTTCTCATTTTTCCAAATGGGAACAGTACAACCAGCTGCTGAAAACCTTGGAAAATGAATTCTCCCATTGTCATCCAAAGTATAAAATCAGAGCACAGACTGATAGCATCACAGGAGTACAAAATAAAAAATATCATTGTCATAGACATCTTGGGATTATGGTTATGGTACAAGTGGTAAATGATAATGCCACTGATTAAAATGTCCTTATGTTTGCTTCTCTAATGCATTGTCTCAGTGTCCGTGAAATACCCTAATATGAACTTCCCATAACAAAGACAGTCACCCCACATGTTCAAAGTAAGCGCAAACTGTTGTGTTGAGACAGAGACAAGTATTCACAGTAAACTTTGCTGGAGTTCAACTCACTGCATCAATATGCTGATTTGAGCTGCAGTACCCCTTATCTCTTTATAGTAACGTACATTTCCAAAAAAGGCAGAATTTTGTTACCTGGAAGGTTGCATGACTATGAATCCCTCTGCTCTGCAGTTAGAACAGCTACACAATGGAACATTTACTACCTATGTTATTGTACAGTATAGGTACTAAGAGAACCACCCACAGACACTAACCCTAGTCCAACAAACACACTCACTCATGCATGTGATTGAACAGCAACATACTGAGTCACACACAATAACCATTCATGCACAGACTCTCATCAACCCATTCACATGCTGATCCAGTGCTCTCTCACACACACACTCACCCACACACACATACACGCACACACACGCACAAGCACAAACACACACACACACACACACACACACACACACACACACACACACACACACACACACACACACGCACACACACATACATGTATGTACTTACACATTCACATTTGCGCACAGTATTGTTCACCTACAATGGCTATCTCTGCAGTGTGAAGTGGCTATAAATTCACACTGAAGATTCCCTAAATCTGCAGATTTCTGCCCAGCAGCTGCATAGTATGTGCAACTACAAATTCATTTACTTAGAACTCCACCCACAGACTACCATTGTGGTATACCGAACCTTGCCGTCTAAAGTGCATAGTGCTGGTTTTATGTAGCGCGGGGGGGGGGGGGCATAAATCAGAACAGACTTGCGAAAGTGTGTAAGAAGCTTACCCTCATCCCACATTCACAACGCAACAATAAATACTGGCCAGTCTCTGTACTCCTCTAATTAAATATATAAACTGTGAGGACACTGCATGCAAGAATAACAGATTGACACCACTTAGTGTAGTGGGGTGACAAATAGTATACATATGAAATAAGTTCTACTACAGAATACTGAAGCCAAGAACATTAATATTACATCAAAAGAACACACTAAAAATAACTTCACCAAATGTAAACATAAACATACAACAAACAATTCCAAACAGACACACACATAAACACACACACACACCTGCCCATTTAAATAAACCCGCAGCAACAACATTAATTTAAATTAAAACAAAAAACTCAAAATACGAGAATGAAAAATAAAATTAAACATGTACATGTACACAATTGGAAAACAGCATTTTTGTCAGGATAGACCTTATTCTAAATATCTTAACTGATTAGAATAAACTAAGAAATTCTAAAGTAACTGTTGCTATACTAATAAAATAAGAGAAAAACATACACTACTAATAAAAGACTAATACCTCAGAACTATACATAAAAACCTACAGAAACTTGGCTAAAGCCCTAATCAGTAAACAACTTACACAACTGCATCTCATCGAAATCAATAGAAAACAATGGTTCAGATCTAAAAAGCACAACAATAGATAAACAGCATATATGGGTGTCTGGTTTCATGTTTATGTGGAAAATAAAATAGTTTTTACTTAAGCATTAAGGAATTTAGCTTGGAAAAGCATCCAAAAACTCAAAAATTAAGCCTATAATATAAGGCTCTCACATGCGCGTGCGCACACACACACACACATACACGTTTCTACTCAGGATGGTTGTGCAGATTTTTAAACAAGGCATGTTTCACTGAGTACACTATATCCAGTCCCACTTCATCACATGGTAGGAATGGACTTGCCCCCTCTGCAGGATGCTGGATTAATGTTAAAGCCCATTTGCCCATTTCTAAGGTTTGTTGGATCAGGTTCAAGAGAGTATAAGCCTGCTTACCACAGAGTTACCTAATACACACACACACTCTGTGTGTGTATATATATAAATGTATATATACATATATATATATATATATATATATATATATATATATATATATATATATATATTTTTTTTTTTAAATCATTAAATGTTTCATTCCCTTCCCCTAACTGAAAGCTCTACATATTTTAAGATTATGATAAATTTTGTGACTTCCTGATATCACACTGGTTGAAGACCTTTTGAATTTTTTATGACATTCAAAATGTACCCCAAAACATATTTGGTGGGGTTTCTCTTCCCTGTACCTTATACTTTGCATAACTAAAAAATGAACTATGATATGCACCATCTCAGAGATAATGGAAAACGTTGCTTACTAATGCATTCTTTCACTAAACTGCCTGATTTTACTGGGACAGTTTTAAGTACAGTATGACAGAACAATGTGGACTTTGACCATTTGGGCCTTAACGAGTCATGCATGTGCCTAAATTACTGGAAGACTCTTTAGGAACTGTTTAGCAGGTGTGTTCAATTTGTTTATCACTACTGACACCTGATATTATAGTATGGGCACAACACAACCAGGTGCAACATACTACCTTAGGATTACCTGTACTGATCTGTACCTATATTGCGATTTGTTTAGTTGTTATCAAACACCCAGTTGCCTAAATCTCTAGCAATTTTCTGTTAGTATAGTATATTTTTGCTGTGCTTTAGAATATCTGCTCCTACCTAATCTCCAGTGTCTTTAAGAACTACATTCCAAGAATGTTTACGCAGATCCTGGTGAACAGAATATGTTCTTCGTGTTTCACTGTTGCAGTCATCACACTTGGGTTATCTGCCTGCAGGTAGCCCTCAGTCGGCCCGAATACCAGAGTCTTAGGATTTCTGCGTCAGATGCTGTCGCTTCTTCCATGATGTCAGGGGTTTAAAACAGGCAGCCAACGTCATTACATCAGCTTTTCTTGCTGAGCGGGAGCCCAAAGCAGAAGCAGTTTGCAAGTGCCGGTCGGCCGCTACCTGAAATTTTCATTTTTCAACTTTGTAATCCTGAAGTCTTCTAAAGCTAAATACTCCGTTGGGATCCTTTTTTCTTGCTCTAACCGATGTCAGAAAAAGTTAACAATTGTCTTGCCTGTGGAAAGCAAATACCTCACAGAGATTTTCATTCTTACTGCGTCACCTGTTTAGACCCAGACCACGATGTTCCTCACCGTCGGTTTTGTGCCTTGTTTAATGCTCGAACTATTTGTCATTGGGCTATCTTTGTCACTAAATTCTTTTGCTCTCGTTCTCCATATTCCAAAATGGCTTTGATAAGCCATCTGACTACCAATTTTCTGAAAAAAATGTAAATATAAAGGCAGAGACAGACCGCATAGGTCTAAAACTGTTGATGGCGCTTTCGTTAAGCTAGTCGCCAGTCCACCGGTACTCAGTGAGACACCTTAGCAGACCCTGATGCCCACTTCTACAGATTTGCAGGCCTCTGCTGAGACCCATTCGGAGTCTAGTATGCTGCGAGATGCTTCTTCGACTATGGAACCTGCGGATGTCTCTGCCTTGGATGGGTCTGGAGCTGCTGTGCAGGCACTGGCTTCTGAGTTTGCATTCCGACCTACCGATGTTCGAATTAAACTGACAACCTCATTTTTAGCTAAAACTACAGAGTTTCTGGGGCCCAGAGTACGCACTACACCTAAAAAAACGACGACCAAAGAGCATGCTCAAGCTCCCATGCCGCAAAAACAAATGCTTAGAATGGCTGAAGACCTTATTACCCTAATTAGGGGAAGCCAGCCTTCCCCTGCTAAGAGACAAAGAATTGAGTTACTTTCTGATTCTACAGACCAGGAGTCCGATGACTCTGACCCTTCTGATTATCAGGACATGCCCTTATCAACCTATGAGGATTCTGATGCAGAGAAATCCATTCCCTCTGCTTCCCCTCCAGAGGACTTTTCTTTGGGTGAAACCTTGCATACTTTAAGAAAGCATTTCCACTGGTAATGCCAGGACTACCCTCAGTCCAAAAAGAGACTCAGAGAATTTTTAGATTTGCCTCAGCACAGGCCTCTACCTATACCCCCTGTCCTGGATGTGGTAGATGATGTTTTTATGGAATCCAGTCTTACTCCAGATACTTCACCCCAGCCCCTAGGAAACCTGACAGGTACTATAGAGCACCTGATTCCCACAAATTTCTGTTCAAGAATCCTGCTGCGGATCCAGAGACCATTTCCCAGGGACCTAAAGGCATTAAGGCTACTACAGCCAAAAATCCTACCCTTCAGACAGGGATTCTAGAGCTTTAGACAGATGGGGTAAAAAGGTATATACGTCTGCTACTCATATCATCAAAGCACTGAATTGCCAGTTTCACATGTTGAAGTACCAGCAGCATATTATGGAACTAATTGAACAAAAAATGGTGTTACTTCCAGATTGTGCAGAAAATAAAGATTTACAAGAGCTAATGCATTCTGCAAACCAAGTTAGTAAGCATACTTTGCAGTGCGGCTTTGATGCCCTAGAAGCATCTTGCAGGGCTGCAGTCACTGGGTCTGTACTGAGAAGGCATGCTTGGTTGAAGGAACAAACCTTGCCAGATCATGTCAAATCCAAATTACTAAATGCTCCTTTAAGTAAGGGCTGTTTATTTGGCACCAAAGCAAAAGAGGTTCTTAAAAAGATGGAAGAAAAAGCTAAATCCATACAAACTGTTAAATAAGTCTTACAAGTGCAACCACCTACATTCAGTAGGCATTGGCCTTCTAAATTGGTACTTTCCAGCCCCTTCCAGGCCTTCTCAGACCAAACTCAGTGGAAACAGGCCACCCAGACTACAGTCTCAGGGTATGCAGAGATCTAAACAATGGAGTGTTCCAACCTCAAAAACAGGGAGTGGTAAGCTGCCACCTTATGGAAAACGTTCACAATGACTTTTCAGTTATAGTTCCCAGCCCTGGCCAATTACTTGTGCCCTTAGGAGGAAAACTTGCCCTTCATGCAAAAAAATGGATATCCATTACTCAGGATAGATGGGTCCTAAACACTGCCTCCCAGGGGTACAGATTCTACTTCCATACTCTGCCAACCCCAAGAGGGTTTCCAGACCTTTCTCCAAACCAGTGGGCAGAGGCTCAAAAGCAAGTACTTTCCATGTGCAACATCAGAGCTATTCAGCCTGTTCCAGTAGAACAAAGGAGGCAAGATTTCTACTCCAGACTTTTCCTGGTGCCCAGATAAGAGGGCTCTTGGCACCTAATCCTGGATCTATCAACTCTCAATACCTTTCTGGTGGTCCCAAAGTTCAAGATGCTTACCCTGCAACAACTTTTCCCCATGCCAGCCAAGGATGCATGGTTAGTCACTCTAGACTTAAAAGAAGTTTATCTGCACATCTCCATAATGGAGTCTTGCAGAAAATATCTTCACTTCAGGGCAATCTCTATGCACAGTTCTCTGCACTTCCCTTTGACTTATCTACAGCATCCAGAGTATTCACAAAGTGTCTGGCTCCAGCCATTGTATACTGCAGGCAGAGAAATATCCAAATTTTCCCATACTTGGACAACTGCCTGATTCAGGCAGCCAGTCAGGAATTGCTACTTCAGTACGTGGCATTTGTAAAAAGCTTTCTCACTTCACTGGGGTACACAGTCAACGAAAAGAAATCACAACTGGCACCCAGTCAAAAGATTGTATTTCTGGGAGCAAGCTTGGACATAACTTCCCAGATGGCATTTCTCACCTCAGAAAAAAACAGGTCTATCTGACAAACTACTTCAAACAAATGGCTACCAGAACTCAGCTATCTGCAAGACAAATACTGCAAGTCCTAGGGTTCATGGCCTCATGTATTCTGCTAATTCCATATGCAAGACTGCATATGAGGAAACTTTAATGGTACTTAAAAAGTCTTTGGTGCCAGCATTCTCAGAACCTGGAAACAGTCATTCCAATCATACCTTGTCTAAGGGCAGAGTTCCTTTGGTGGGCAGAATCATGCAACCACAACAAGGGACTGCTTTTCACTCAACCCCTTGCCACCCAAACCCTGACAACAGACGCATCAGACTATGCATGGGAGGCTTACATGGCAGGAAAATGCATTCAGGGACATTGGAGCCCAGCCCAGATTCTCCTGCATTTTAATCAAAAAGAGATGCTAGTTAAACAGAATGCTCTGACAGCCTTCAAATACCTAATCCTTCCAGGACAACTCCTCATAAAAACAGACAACACCACAGTTATGTGGTACATAAACAAGCAGGGAGGAACCCCTCTTACTCACTCTGCAGGTTAGCCATGGCCCTGTGGAACACAGCCTTGAGCAACTAAGTGCATCTACAAGCTCAATTCCTGCCAGGCAAACAAAATTCACTGGCAGACGACTTAAGCAGAAATCTGCTAGACCCACACGAATGGAAATTGGAGCCCAACACCTTCAACCTTCTGATACAGAGGTGGGGGACACTGGAGGTGGACCTATATGCCTCCCCCGAGAACCACCAGTTGAGCAAATTCTGCACCAGGAACCCTCACAGTAGGGCCTGGAAGGTGGATGTCCTATCCTTTCAATGGGAAACCTCTCTATTTATGCCTTTCCCCCTCTGCGCCTCCTCTCAAAAGTACTACTCAAGATAAAACGGGACAGGCCAAGGACAATTCTTATTGCTCCAGACTGGCCATGCCAGCACTGGTACACAGATTTTGCATCCACAATTACAATCCCTAAAACTAGCAGCCTGGCTTTTCCCCTGAATACTCCACCAGCAACCCTCAGGAAATATGTGCTGAAAATCATTCTTGAAGCCAGAAGACCTATTACTAGGAAATCCTATGCCGAAAAGTGGAAAAGATATTGTTCTTGGAATCGGTCTCAAGGGAAGGACACAGCTGTGCCCACCTTACCTCTAATCCTGGATTACCTAGCAGAGCTACTCAACAGAGGCTTATCCTTCTCCTCCATTAAGATTCATGCCTCTGCCATCTCAGCCCATTATAATACTGAGCCACCTCTATTTTCTCACCCTCTCATCAAAGAGTTCCTGAGTGGGGCTAACAACGTAAGTTCCCCTAGGAGAGCACCCAACCCTGCCTGGGACCTTAACTTTGTACTGGAAAAGCTCATGCCCTTTTGAACCTGCAGCTTCAGCAGAGATAAAATTCCTCTCTTGGAAAACAGCCTTGCTTTTAGCCATAACTTCAGCAAGAAGAGTGTCCGAGTTACATGCACTAATGGCTGTGGAACCCTTCATTATTTTCCATGCTGATAGGGTTTCCCTTTGGACTAACCCACCCTTTATGCATAAGGTAGTGTCTAGTGTGGCTCTAAACCAATCCATCCATTTACCTACCTTTTTCCCTAACCCTCAGAATAAAGGGGAAAGGATCCTGCACTCCTTGGACGTGCACAGACAGCTCAGGTTCTACCATGACAGGACTAAATCCTTCAGAAAATCTGACCAGCTGCTAGTCAGCTTTGCTACAGTGGCAGAGGGTAAGGCCATTTCAAAGCAAACTATTTCCAAATGGATAGCACACTGCATCCATTTATGCTACAAGCACTATGGAAAACCTATCCCTTATGGGATCAGACCACATTCCACTAAGGCTACTTCCACCTCTAGAGAATTTCTCAGGGGAGTCCCTACCAGAAACATCTTGGAAGCTGCAACCTGGAGTTCTGTACACACCTTCACCAAGCATTACCATTTATCAATCTTTTCTAAATCCAGGGCTGGATTTGCTACAGCAGTCTTGCAAGGCCTACCAGCCAGTCCTAACACTTCTTAACTGCCTCTACCCTTCCTCAGCTTTGGGAATCAACCCAAGTGTGATGATTGCAACAGTGAAACACGAAGAACATAGTACAGTTGTGTACACTTACCATAAATGTAGATGTTAGTGTGTATTCACTGTTGCAGTCCTGGTTTCCCTCCCTCCAGACCCCTGACTTTCTCTGGCTTTCTACCTCTCCTCTCTATGGCCATTCCTAATGGCATTGGTATTGACTTTTTACTGGTGGAGTTCCCCACCATATACTAGTTCCTATTTTGGGGGGGCTCCTGACATTTGGGGCAAGAAAAATTGATGCAATGGTGTCAGCTGCCTGTTTTATACCCCTGATGACCTGACATCATGGAAGAAGCAACAGCATCTGACGCAGAAATCCTAAGACTCTGGTATTCAGGCCGACTGAGGGCTACCTGCAGGCAGATAACCTAAGTGTGATGACTGCAACAGTGAATACACTTGAATATCTACATTTATGGTAAGTGTACACAACTGTACTTTTCAGAGCTAGACAAGCATAATATGGTACACTGTACCAGGAGGTACAGAAAAGCAAACATACTTCTTTGTTTGGTCAGACATTAGTGATGCTATAAATGCCTTTATGTCTGCAAATGATTTTAGTGTCACTATCAACAGTATATAGTCTCATGCATGGCAACTGCCAGCATTAATTCAAGTAAGACTCTTTGATTTACATTGTACCACATTTCACATGTCTTATTTTAGAAAGGCAGTCTGAGAGCTTTTTCCCTAAGCAGTGCTACAGAATGCATGCTATGGTTAATAAAGGTATTTCTGGTATTGCATAAAAACAGAATCTTTTTAGCCTGATAAGCCCAGTAAGCATAACTGCCTATTCTTTGGGACACTGTGGCTGATTTGGCTAAGTGTCTTTAGAAACACATAATATTATTGTGAAGAAACAGGGAATCAAATCTACATATACAGCATGAGCTCAGTAGCAACTCATTTTCTTAGACCTCTGTGCTATACTGCCACTGCATCACTTTCTTCAAAATGTCACAGGTACATAATGGCAAAGATATGAGCAGTAACCCTGGTCAATAAATTGCAAACATATGCTAATTACAAGAACTGGCTTCTAATAAAAAAGTCACATGCTTTGTGTTGTGCAGTTTCTGTTTGACTGTCCAGTGAAAAGGAAGCCTTGGACCTAACCCAATTATGACTATGAAATAAATGAATAATAAATAAATCTGCCTACTCCCTCTTTAAGGCTTGGAGGCTGCTGTTCAATCAAGGCCGTAATCTTGTCATAGAAAACATTTCCTGTTAACTACCACTACCCTCCTGAAAAATCAGCTTTGCTTTTATCCCATTCTCTTCCATATTCAAATGTGTTAATACTTTAATGATTAGGGTGTGATTTTTAACAAATATTTAATGCTCAACCACATTTATTCCATATATTTATCTTTTTACTTCCCATTCTTCTTCCTCTTATTTCACTCCTTTTAGTGTCCCTGTGGTGCTGCCTATAATAAAATTAATTTCAGCATACTTAATGATTAGGGTGTCATTTTAACAAATATTTAAACTTATACATTTTATTCCATATATTTATCTTTCTACTCCCCATTCTTTTCCTCTTATTTCACTCCTTTTTAGTGTGCCTGTGATACTGGACATAATAAAATTAATTTCAGTATACTTTGTTTTCCTATCCTGAGCTTAGAGGTATCTATTATATGTATGTTTTTATCAGCTGATGGACTACATCCCTGAGTACAGAAAGATGTCACCTCTGAAACCATCACAAATGTTTAGTCAGAAAGAAAGATAAATGACAGAAGAGTACCTTCTCTTACCCCTTTACTTTCTGTTAGAAGCATAGTGCACTAAAAGCCTAATACACATGGTATCCATTAAAAGTCCGATGTCTGTAACTATGATCCTCAGAAAAGTAAGAATTTAACTGAGAAAAGAAGGCTAAATACTATTTTTAAGATTGTAGTATCTCACGGCATTCTCCCTACTCATTGTGATATGCAAGCAGTAATGCCCAGCAGGATACATGTTACACAAGCAATACTGTAATGTCCGACCGGGTGGATGTTATCAGGGAATTAATGCATATAAAGGGATTATGTGATTTACCACTTCAGGAAGGATGTTCATTTCCTAATAACGCCCACCCTGGAGGGCATTTTTGCTTCTAAAGAATGGGCTGTCTGTTAAATTATTTTACATCTTTTTTATTAATGAATAATTTTGAAATATATTTTAGATGCAAAACAGTTCTTCTGCTTAATATTTCAAACTTGCTGTAGCATATCTAATTGCTGTTGGAGGAGGTATTTTACATCCAAACTAAAAGTTATGTAAGTATTTAATGTCTACACAAACACATGCACACACACTATGAAGCACAGACTAATACATATATACATGGAAGCACAAACAAACACACTTAAACAGAAAACACACACACACAGGATCAGCAGCTACAAATCCTTTGTTGCAACTCCCCCATGACAAATCGCAACGGATTAAGGCCAGTCAATAATGCCTGATATTAGAGGATTTTTTTTTAATTTGGATGTTGAAAGACTGCATGTTTGACAAATGCACTGTTATTCCGTACCTCACTTTGTTTGTGCGTGTGTGTCTGTTTCTCCCACTCACTCACTCACACACACACACACACACACACAAATGACCAGCAGTTACAGCCACAGGCCTCTTGCCTGTCTCTGATTTTGCATCGTAGTTCTTCATTGTTTGGAGGACTAAGGTCAGTGAATAATGCCGAACCTTAGAGGTTCACATTTCTTATTTTGTGAGGTTTGCAAAATGATAGACTGCTTTCTGCAGTCTAAAGACATCAATCTTCTCCATTTTACTCTCTCTATATATTTCTCCCTCTCTCTCTCTCTCACTCG